>NW_024081806.1:45285-47304 GCF_003009895.1 Hyaena hyaena | reverse complement strand
ACTGTTTTCCAGAGGGGCTGTACCAGTTTACATTCCCACCAACAGTGCAGGAGGGTGCCCGTTTCTCCACATCCTCGCCAGCATCTAGAGTTCTCTGATTTGCTCATTTTAGCCACTCTGACTGGCGTGAGGTGGTATCTCAGTGTGGTTTTGATTTGTATTTCCCTGATGAGTAGGGACGCTGAGCATCGTTTCATGTGTCTGTTGGCCATCTGGATGTCCTCTTTGGAGAAGTATCTGTTCATGTTTCTGCCCATTTCTTCACTAGATTATTCATTTTTCGGGTGTGGAGTTTGGTGAGTTCCTTATAGATTTCGGATACTAGCCCTTTTATCTGACATGTCATTTGTAACTATCTTTTCCCATTCCGTCGGTTGCCTATTAGTTTTATGGATTGTGTCCTTTGCCGTGCAGAAGCTTTTAATCTTGATGAGGTCCCAGTAGTTCAGTTTTGCTCTTGATTCCATTGCCTTTGGGGATGTGTCAAGTAAGAAATGGCTGCGGTGCAGGTCAAGGAGGTTGTTTCCTGCCTTCTCCTCTAGGGTTTTGATGTTTTCCTGTCTCACATTCAGCTCCTTTATCCATTTTGAGCTTATTTTTGTGTATGGTGTGAGAAAATGATCCAGTTTCATTCTTCTGCATGTTGCTGTCCAGTTCTCCCAGCACCATCTGTTAAAGAGGCTGTCTTTTTTCCATTGGATACTCTTTCCTGCTTTGTCTAAGATTAATTGGCTGTACACTTTTGGGTCCAAATCTGAGTTTTCTATTCTATTCCACTGGTCTATGTGTCTGTTTTTGTGCCAAAACCACACTGTCTTGATGATGACAGCTTTGTAGTAGAGGCTAAAGTCTGGGATGGTGATCCCTCCTGTTTGGTTTTTTTCTTCAATATTACTTTGGCTATTCGGGGTCTTTTGTGGTTTCATACAAATTTTAGGATAGTTTGTTCTAGCTCTGAGCAGTATGCTGGTGCAATTTTGATTGGGATTGCATTGAATGTGCAGATTGCTTTGGGTAGTAGTGACATTTTAACTATATTTATTCTTCCAATCCATGAGCATGGAATATTTTTCCATTTCTTTGTGTCTTCTTCAATTTCCTTCATAAGTATTCTATAGTTTTCATCATACAGATCTCTTGTATCCTTGGTTAGGTTTATTCCTAGGTATTTTATGGTTTTTTTGTGCAATTGTGAATGGGGTCCGTTTCTTGATTTCTTTTTCTGTTGCTGCATTATTGGTGTATAAAAATGCAACCGATTTCAGCACATTGATTTTGTATCCTGAAACTTTGCTGAATTCATGGATCAGCTCTAGTAGGCTTCTGGCGGAGTCTGTAGGGTTTTCGATGTAGAGTATCATGTTGTCAGCAAAAACTGAGAGTTTGACTTCTTCTTTGCCAATTCTGATGCCTTTTATTTCCTTTAGTTGTCTGATGGCTGATGCTAGGACTTCCAGCACTATGTTAAACAAGAGTGGTGAGAGTGGACATCCCTGTCGTGTTCCTGATCTCAGGAGGAAAGCTCTCAGTTTTTCCCCGTTGAGGAGGATGTTAGCTGAAGGCTTCTCATAGATGGCTTTTATGATGTTTAAGTAGGTTCCTTCTATCCCGACTTTCTCGAGGGTCTTTATTAAGAAGCGATGCTGTATTTTGTCAAATGCTTTTCTCTGCATCTATCGACAGGATCATATGGTTTTTATCTTTTCTTTTGCTGATGTGATGTATCACATTGATTGATTTGTGAATATTGAACCAGCCCTGTAACCCAGGAATGAATCCCACTTGATCTTCGTGAGTAATTCTTTTTATGTGCTGTTGGATTCGATTTGCAAGTATCTCGTTGAGGATTTTTGCATCTGTATTCATCAAGGATATTGGCCTGTAGTTATCTTTTTTTGCTGGATCTCTGTCTGGCTTGGTAATCAAAGTGATGCGGACTTCATAAAATGAGTCTGGAAGTTTTCCTTCGATTTCTTTTCTTTTTTTTTTTTTGAATAGTTTGAGAAGAATGGGTATTAA
>NW_024081806.1:0-43018 GCF_003009895.1 Hyaena hyaena | reverse complement strand
ATCCATGTGCATGGAATATTTTTCCATTTCTTTGTGTCTTCTTCAATTTCCTTCATAAGTATTCTATAGTTTTCATCATACAGATCTCTTGTATCCTTGGTTAGGTTTATTCCTAGGTATTTTATGGTTTTTTTGTGCAATTGTGAATGGGGTCCGTTTCTTGATTTCTTTTTCTGTTGCTGCATTATTGGTGTATAAAAATGCAACCGATTTCAGCACATTGATTTTGTATCCTGAAACTTTGCTGAATTCATGGATCAGCTCTAGTAGGCTTCTGGCGGAGTCTGTAGGGTTTTCGATGTAGAGTATCATGTTGTCAGCAAAAACTGAGAGTTTGACTTCTTCTTTGCCAATTCTGATGCCTTTTATTTCCTTTAGTTGTCTGATGGCTGATGCTAGGACTTCCAGCACTATGTTAAACAAGAGTGGTGAGAGTGGACATCCCTGTCGTGTTCCTGATCTCAGGAGGAAAGCTCTCAGTTTTTCCCCGTTGAGGAGGATGTTAGCTGAAGGCTTCTCATAGATGGCTTTTATGATGTTTAAGTAGGTTCCTTCTATCCCGACTTTCTCGAGGGTCTTTATTAAGAAGCGATGCTGTATTTTGTCAAATGCTTTTCTCTGCATCTATCGACAGGATCATATGGTTTTTATCTTTTCTTTTGCTGATGTGATGTATCACATTGATTGATTTGTGAATATTGAACCAGCCCTGTAACCCAGGAATGAATCCCACTTGATCTTCGTGAGTAATTCTTTTTATGTGCTGTTGAATTCGATTTGCAAGTATCTTGTTGAGGATTTTTGCATCTGTATTCATCAAGGATATTGGCCTGTAGTTATCTTTTTTTGCTGGATCTCTGTCTGGCTTGGGAATCAGAGTGATGTGGACTTCATAAAATGAGTCTGGAAGTTTTCCTTCGATTTCTTTTCTTTTTTTTTTTTTGAATAGTTTGAGAAGAATGGGTATTAATTCTCTTTTAAATGTCTGGTAGAATTTCCCAGGGAAGCCATCTGGCCCAGGGCTCTTATTTGTTGGGAGCTTTTTAATAACTGATTCGATTTCTTTACTTATGGGTCTGTTCAGATTTTCTATCTCTTCCCGTGTGAATTTTGGTACTGAGTGTGTGTTTAGGAATTTGTCCATTTCTTCTAAGTTGTCCAATTTGTTGGAATATAATTTTTCATAGTATTCCCTGAAAATTGCTTGTATTTCTGAGGCGTTAGTTGTAATAAGTCCATTTTCATTCATGATTCTGTCTATTTGAGTGCTCTTTTCTTTTTGAGAAGCCTGGCTAGAGGATTGTCAATTTTGTTTATTTTTTCAAAGAACCAATTCTTGGTTTCATGGATCTGTTCAACTGTTTCTTTGGTTTCTATATTGTTTATTTCTGCCTGATTTTTACTATTTCCCTTCTCTTACTGGGTTTGATCTGCTCTTGTTGCTCTCCCTCTAGTTCCTTTAGGTGCGCTGTTAGATTTTGGACTTCTGCTTTTTCTAATTTCTTGAAATAGGCCTGGACTGCAGTGTACTTTCCTCTTAGGACTGCCTTTGCTGCATCCCATAGATTTTGGATTGTTGTGTTTTCATTTTCATTTGTTTCCATATATTTTTAAATTTCTTCTCTAATTGCCTGATTGGCCCATTCGTTCTTAAGTAGGGTGTTCTTTAACCTCCATGTTTTTTGAGGTTTTCCAGACTTCTTCCTGTGATTGATTTCAAGTTTCATAGAATTGTGATCTGAAAGTGTGCATGGTATGATCTCAATTCTTTGATATTTATTGAGGGCTGCTTTATGTCCCAGTATATGATCTATCTTGGAGAATGTGCCATGTGCACTTGAGAAGAAAGTGAATTCAATGGCCTTAGGATGTAGAGTTCTAAATATATTTGTCAGATACATACATCTGGTCCAATGTGTCATTCAAGTCCATTTTTTCTTTGTGATTTTCTGTCTGGTTGATCTATCCATTGCTGTAAGTGGAGTATTAAAGTCCCCTGCTATTAGCTATTCTTATGGATGAGATTGTTTCTGTTTGGGATTGTTTTAAATATTTAGGTGCTCCCATATTTGGTGCATAGACATTTATAATTGTTAGTTCTTCCTGATGGATAGACCCTGTAATTATTATATAATGCCCTTCTTCATCCCTTGTTACTGTCTTTTTTTTAAATTCCAGTTTGTCTGATATATGTATAGCTTCTCCAGCTTTCTTTTTACTTCCAGTAGCATGATAGATATTTCTCCATCCCCTTACTTTTAATCTGAAGGTGTCTGCCAGTCTAAAATGTGTTTCTTGTAGACAGCAAATAGATGGATTTTGTTTTTTAATCCATTCTGCTACCCTGTGTCTTTTGATTAGAGCATTCAGCCCATTTACATTCAGTGTTATTATTGAAATATATGGGTTTAGAGTCATTATGTCGTTTGTGGAATTCATGCTTGTGGTGGTGTCTCTAGTATCTTGCGTTCCATGGAATATTTCCCTCAGAGAGTCCCCCTCAGGATTTCTTGTAGGGCGACTACAAGTGGTGACGAATTCTCTCAAATTTTGTTTAATAGGAAAGACTTTTATCTCTCCTTCTAATCTGAATCACAGGCTTGCTGGATAGAGGATCGTTGGCTGCATATTTTTTCTGTTCATCACATGGAAGATCTCCTGCCATTCCTTTCTGGCCTGCCACGTTTCAGTAGATAGGTCTGTCACCACTCTGATAGGTTTCCCTTTGTATGTTCCGGCCCTTTTCTCCCTAGCTGCTTTCAAAATTCTCTCTTTGTCCTTATATTTTGCCATTTTCACTATGATATGTCGTGCAGAAGATCAATTCAAGATACGTCTAAGGGGAGTTCTCTGTGCCTCTTGAATTTCAACATCTACTTCCCTCCCCAGGTTGGGGAAGTTCTCTGCTATAATTTGTTCCAAGACTCCTTCAGCACCTTTCCCTCTCTTTTCCTCTTGTGGGATTCCTATGATACGGATATTGTTCCATTTGATTGTATCAGTGAGCTGTCAAACTCTTCTTTCATGTTCCTGGATCAGTTTATCTCTCTTTTCCTCAGCTTCCCCTTTTTCTATAATTGTGTCTTCTAAATTACTTATTCTCCTTTCTGCCTCTTCAATCTGTGAGTTGGATGCCTCCATTTTATTACGTATCTCATTTATCGCATTTTTTTAATTCATCATAACTATTTTTAAGCTCCATCGTGTTTGTAGCCATAGTTTCTCTGATGTCCTCCATGCTTTTTTCAAGCCCAGCGATTAATTTTATGATTATTGTTCTAAATTCTTGTTCAGTTATGTTGCTTATATCTGTTTTGAGCAGTTCTTTAGCTGTCATTTCTTCCTGTAATTTCTTTGGAGGAGAGTTCTTCTTTTTTTTCATTTTTGTTAGCTTTCTTTCTTTTGTTTATTTTAAAAGCTTGTTGTACACTCTGCCCCTGCGAGTTCTGCTGTATTAGAGAGGGCTCTTTTTTCAGGGCCTGACTGTTCAGGAAGTGTTCTTTGAATGGTGTCTCTTGGTTTCTCTTGTTGAGCATTTGGTTATTTTGTTTCCCTACTCATAGTGGTATTTCAGACTCTCCACCATGTGTAGTTTGGCTTGTTTCTTGAGGTAGCTGCACTTATGAGGTTTCCTTCCCAGTGTATTCTGTCACTTTCTCTTCCCAAACTCCTGTGGCTCAGTGTCCTATGGCTTCGGGCCTTCTCTGTTTGACAGATGGGTGCAAGCGAAATGCATGGAGCTCCCTACTTCTCTGCCATCTTGCTGTTCTCCCGGAAGTGTTTTTTTAAATTTTTTAACATGTTTTATTTTTTTCTGTGAGAGAGAGACAGCATGAGCAGGGGAGGGTCAGAGAGAGAGGGAGACACAGAATCTGAAACAGGATCCAGGCTCTGAGCAGCTATCAGTACAGAGCCTGACGTGGGGCTTGAACCCAGAAACCATGAGATCATGACCTGAGCCAAAGTCAGACAAATAACGTACTGAATCACACAGCCACCCCTAGATGGAAGTGTTTCTAAGGAAAAGTTTAAGATTGTGGCTCTACTTATATCATTTGTAAGTTCAGCCATCTGTTGAGCTTACACATAATGCATTCTAGGAATTCAATTCAGTAGCAAAAGATCATGATGCTTTCATGTCGTTTAATATTGCAGTGCTTATGCTATAGGAATAAAGAAATATAAGTGAAAATATAAAGAACTTTAAAATACACAGTGGGAAGATAGTTTGGACTGATCAGATACAGAAAATACAGTATTCTTTTCATGAGAGTTAGGTAGAGGAAACAGTATTTTTCATATTCTTATTTCCAGAAACCTTTATAATATGACAAGTTTAAAGAGGGCTTTTTCTACTGAAAAAACTGCCCTAACTCTGCTTAGCCACACTTGCATAGGTATTTTCAATTTCTTTGTCTTCAGGACAAGTGTAGGTAAATTCTTCTCGGGCATAAGCATTGTGAAGATAGCGCCAGACTCCTGAGAATTCTGCTGGAATGTCAAAGTCACGGTATTTTTTGGCAGCAACCTAGGGTTTTAGGGAAAAAAAAGTTGGTATAAAAGGCATCAATGACATGCCTAGTGTGTAGAAACATATTTCAAGAGTCAAAATCATTAAGGACATGTTATCTGCACAAAAATAATCTTGCACTTACTATTTTAATGTTTTGTTTATAAATGTTGACAAAGCTATTTTTATATAATCATTTTTATATTTATGCTTTGATTATTAGAAGGAAGCATATTTCTCCACTAGACTAAGTTTGCTTAGGGTCCCAACTATGTCTTATTTCTTTATGTATTCTGTGTGTTTGGCATGGGACCTGAGAAAGAATAAGTTCTGTTCAATAAGAAGTTATTAAATCAACGATTAAGTCATCATGAAATTATTAGTCGCTCATATATTTATCACTTGTTAGGACACTCTTCTAAGCATTTTACATGCTTCAATTTATTTGATTTTATCAACAATTCTATGAAATGGGTAATATCATCCTTGTTTTTTTAATTAATTAATTTTGAGATAGAGAGTGCGTGTGCAGGAATGGGAGGAGCAGAGAAAGAGAGAGGGAGAGAGAGAGAGAGAAGGAGAATCACAAGCAGGTTCTGCACTGTCAGCACAGAGCCCCATGCGGGACTTGAACTCATGAACCATGAGATCTTGACCTGAGCTGAAATCAAGAGTCAGACACTCAACTGACTGAGCTGCCCAGGCACCTCTTTCCCTTGTTTTATAGATAAGCCAGTGGGAAGCATCTTGTGATTTGGGAAAAAAGAAACCAGAAATTTTTATGGTTTCAAGAGGAGATCATTGTGGATTTTTTTCCTCTGAGGAGAAAAAGGAGATACACACTATGTATAGCGATGATGACAAAGCCACCATATAACAATCTCACACTAAATAGTCACTGTGTTTCATGCTGGCAACTCCCAAACCCCTCCCAAACCATTCAGCACGACCTACAAAGGCTTACTTTAATAATGTGCAGTTTGGGTAACAAGCTGCAGTCAGCCAGTGTCAGCTGATCCCCATCCAAGAACATTCTTCTGGAAACTGTGAGTTCCTCAGCACTATTTGGATCAATTTCATCCAGAAGAGGGGTGTTTAAGTAGTCATCCAGACGTTTAAATTCTCTGAGCAGAGATTTTTCAAAATCTGAGGCAAAGAAGTCAGATTACTAATAAATGTTTTGTCTTCGTTACTAAATACATTTTACATAAGCTTTTCATACATTTAGACATCTCTATCCATACACAAATTGCTTACACTGGTGCTTCAAAATCTAGATAGCTAGAACTCTCAACTACCCACTGATGAGACAGAATTAGGTGTTCAATCAAATACTTCTAGACTCTTCTTGAGCAGGTGCATTGGGAGAAGAGTCAAAAAAAGAAAAAGTCATATATGTTATCATTAAACACAGAAGAGTCAGAAAGTGGAATCAGAGACTAATAGCTCTCATGACTCAGAACATAGTAAACCCATTCAAGAATGTTCGTGGGAGATAGATAGTAGATGCTACAGTTTAAGAACCCTTAAAGGCACACAGGAAAAGTTGGAGGACTCAAAAATACAGCCCTGCAGTTAGTTAACTTCTAGGATGTCATTGTTTTAAATGAGCCAAGTTAGTAGTTGTTATATTGAATCTTGGGTTCTAAATTTAATAAAATTTCATGTAAAGGAGTTTCAAAGGAGAGAAGAAAGAATCAGAGGAAGAGTGCATTCCCCAACATATATTACATACTCAGGAAAATCCCATTTTAGCTAAGTGAGAATGTGGGAGTCAGCAAATGTGTGTGAGAGAAATAGAAAGTTAAACAAAGGTATCTTACTCTTATTTGATTCTTTTTGTGTATTCTTGATGTATGCAGAAAACTTGGCAAAGAGGTTACAGCCCACATCAAAAGACTCCTTGTTCTTGGGACTCAGGTGAGGATACCTTAAAGAGAAACATCACTGTATGATTATTCACCCATAACAAGTCAGAGACCAAGTGTCGTAACTTTCACTCTACTGAAAATGGAGGTTTTAGAAAATTGTGCTGGAAACTGAGGGTCCGGAGAATCTCTATTTGGAAATATGTATTTTTCCCAGTATCAGAATACTTTAGTTTCTAAAGTGCACTAGGAAGCCAGCTGTGGAAAATTGAAAGCTCATTTACTTGTAGGGACAATGTTTTAAATGGTAGTTAAGTCCTCCATACTTGCTCCTGAAACCCTATTTGGCAGAAGATTTGTTGTTGGTAATACATTTTCAAAGCTAAGTAGGAAAAAATATGACTTTAAATTATTGTAACTTACATAAAAGTGAAAAAATAAAGAAGGAGAGCATGGAAAAAGGTAGCCAAGATGTCCTCTCCTTAGTAATAAAAAGTTCATTTAGCATAATAAAAATTAAATAATGTAATTCACCACATTAAGAAATTAAATAAGACCATATTGATCATGAGTAGATGCAGAAAAAGTATTAAATTCAAATCAATTCTTATTCATAAAAAAAAACCACTAGCAACTGGAAATAGGCTAAACACTTAGTCATCTTCCTTAATACCTCTATTTCTCTCCATTTCCATATTTGATCCATTAGCAATTCCATCCAGTTTACCTTTCAAAATGTACCCAGAATCTATCCACTTCTCACCATTCCGCTGCCCCCTGGCTGATCCAAATCTTATCCTCCTGCAATAGCTCTTCGACTCTTCGCCTCACTCCCATGCTTATCTCCCACACTCTTAGGCTACTTTTCACCTGCTGCCAGAGCAACCATGTTAAAAGGTAAACTGTATCCCGTCTCTCCTCTTATTACCTTGCAATGTCCCCATCTCATTTGGACTCAGACACCACGAAACCTCACAGTAGGGTTAGGACGGATGTGTCCGCTCTGCTCTCATTTCCTCCTACTCTTTTCTCCCCTCACTACACTTCAAACTTACCTCCTTGCTGTTGTTCTTCAAATAGAACTGACAAGCTCCCGCCCCAAGGCTTTGTCACTTGGACTTCCCTTAAATGGAGTCATTTCCCTCCTGAATGCACATGACCTACTCTCTCTCTTCTTTCAGATCTTGTTTTTATATTTCTTTCTAAGTGAGGCCTTCCTCTGCCCACTCTATTTAACGTTCCAACCTTACCCTGTCCTTAACACCTCCTAATTTCCTCCCTAGTTTTATTTTTCTTAGTATTTAACATCACCTAAATAGTTTGTATTTTGCCTTTTAAACTTGCCTATTTATCGTCTTCCCCAACTAGAATGTAAGATCTACTAGGACAGAGTGATTTGGTTTAATCGCTGATGTGTTCCAAGTGCCTAGAATATAATCTGATAGTAAGTATTCAGTAAATATTTATTTAATGATTAAACTAATTCATTAATTTCCTTAACTTGATAAAATATTATCCATCAAAAACTTCCAGCAAGCACCATATTACATGGTGGAATGTTAGAACTATTTCCCTTAAAATGAGTAAAGGGTGAGAATAATCATTATCACTACTAGTCTTCAACATTGTGCTGAGTGCACTAACAAATAAGACGTAAGGCACATGGACCCCAATGTTCAGAGCAGCACTCTCAACAGTAGCCAAAACATGGAAAGAGCCTAAGTGTCCATCAACGGACGAATGGATCAAGAAGATGTGGTTTATCGACACAATGGAATACTACACGGCAATGAGAAGGAATAACATCTGGCCATGTGTAGCAACGTGGATGGACCTTGAGGGTGTTATGCTGAGCGAAATAAGTCAGGCAGAGAAAGACAAATATCATATGTTTGCACGTATAGGAGGATTAGGAGGAACTTGACGGAGGAACAAGGGGGAGAAGAAGGGCGGAAATGGTGGGGGAAAGGGAGAGAGGCAAACCATGAGAGACTCTTGAATGCTGACAAAAACTGAGGACTGAGGGGGGGGGGGGGGATGGGCATGGAGGAGGGCACTCGTGGGGATGAGCACTGGGTGTTATGTGGAAACCAACTTGACAATAAGCTATATATTTTTTTTTTTAAAAAAAAAAGCTCAAGTAACTTGCCAGAGGTTTCACAGATAAAAGTGTCAGAGCTCAAGGAAAAAAAAGACAAATAACATTTTAAATGTTGACTAAAACCATTTACATTAATTTGGGAACAAGACAGAATTAATGAGATATTTTGGCAAGGTGGCTTATATAAGTCAAACATTAAAAAAATACGTTTTCTGTGCTAGCAATAACCAGATGGAAGTGGATATTAGTAGCATATTTCATTTACAATAGTGATAAAGTATAGCATATTTAGAAATAACTTAATACAAAGATATATAACCAATATGAAAAAACATAACAAAACCTCAGCAGAGGACATAGGACTGGCACTTAGGTTGATAACCTAATGTAAATCAGTGGATGAATGGATAAAGCAGATGTGGTGCATATGGAATACTATGCAACCATAAAAAAGAGGGAAATCCTGCTATTTCTATCAACATGAATGGACCTGGAGGACATCACAGACAGAGAAAGGCAAATGCTGTATGATCTAACTTACATGTAGAACCTAAAAAGCAATAATTTCATAAAAAGAGAGTAAAATGATAATTACTGGAGGCACCTTGGTGAGGGGATTGGGGATATGTTGTTTAAATGTTAAAAGCTTGCAACTAATAGATAAATAAGCACAGCATAGTTATGATAGCCAACGAGACTATATTATAAACTTCAAAGCCTAAGAGACAAAACCTTAATTGTTCTCACCACAAGAAAGAAATAATTATGTAATGTGAGACTTTAGCTAACACTACAGTGGTAATCATATTGCAAAACATAAAGGTCACATCAAGATGTTGTATACCTTGAACTTACACAATTTTATATGACAATTATATCTCAGTGTAAATAGTAAGATGGTATCCAAACAAATACACAAATCATGTTCTCTGATGGGAATAATTCATATCATTAAAAATTAAAATTTTTAGGGGCGCCTGGGTGGCTTAGTCGGTTAAGCGTCCGACTTTCGCTTCGGTCGTGATCTCGCGGTTCGTGGGTTCGAGCCCCGCGTCGGGCTCTGTGCTGACTGCCAGCTCGGAGCCCCGAGCCTGTTTCAGAGTCTGTGACTCCCTCTCTCTCTCACCCTCCCATGCTCACGCTGTCTCTCTCTCTCTCTCTCCTATAAATAAATAAAAACATTAAAAAAATAGTTTTAAAAAAATAAATAGTCGTATAAATTCAATGCCAATTCAATTAAAAGTCTAATTTTTTTAAAATGAGATAAAACTCATATAACATAAATCATTTAAGATATTTAAAATTTTTTAATGTTTATTTATCTTTGAGAGAGAGAGAGAGAGAGAGAATGAGCAGGGTAGGGGCATAGAGAGAGGGAGACACAGAATTGCAAGCAGGTTCCAGGCGCCAAACTGTCAGCACAGAGCCTGATGTAGGGCTCGAACTCACAAACCACGAGATCATGACCTGAGCCGAAGTCAGACACCCAACTGACTGAGGCACTCAGGCACCCCAAAGACATTTTAAAATTTACAATTCAGTGGCTTTTAATACAGCTACAATATTGTGGAACAATCATTCCTATGTAGTTCCCATTAGCAGTTACTCCCCAATCACACCTCTTCTCAGTCCCTGGAACCACTAATCTTTCTGTCTCTATGGACTTGCTTACTTTGGACATTTCATATAAATAGAATCATATAATATTTGGCCTAATGTGTTTCGCTTCCTTCACTTTGTATGATGGTCAAGGTTCATTCATATCGTGGTATGTATCAGTAGTTCATTCTTTTTTATGGCTGAATAATATTTCATTGTATGGATAGACCATATTTTCTTTATCCAGTAATCACTTGATGGACATTTGTGTTGTTTTCACCTTTTGGCTGCTGTAAATAGTGCTGCTATAAACATTGTGTACACATTTTTGTTTGAATACCTGTTTTCAGTTCTTTTGAATATATACCTAGGAGTAGAATTGCTGGGCTATATGGTAACTCTATGTTGAAATTTTTTAGTAACTGTCAATCTTTTTTTTTTCCACAGTGGCAGAATTTCTACCAGCAACATATGAGAATTCCAAATTTCTCCACATTTTCATAAGTACTTGCTATTTTCGTTTTTTTTTTCTTTTTCATGGCTTTGAAGTGTTATCTCATTATGGTTTTGATTTGCATTTCCCCAATGGCTAATGATGTTAAGCATCTTTACATTTTCCCATTAGCCATTTGCATATATTCTCTTGAGAAATGCCTACTTTATTCCCTTGCCCATTTTAAAATTAGGTTGTTTGCTTTTCTGTTGTTGAATCATAAGTGTTCTTTACATATTCTGGATGCTAGACATTTATCAAATACATGATTTGGAAATACTCTCTCTTATTTTGGGGGGTTAATTTTTCTTTTTGTTTTTGATAGTGTTTCTTTGATGCACAAATGGTTTTAATTTGATGAACTCTAATTTATCTACTTTTTCTTTCATTGCTTGTGCATTTGGTGACATATCTAAGATTCTATTGCCAAATACAAGGCCCTGAAGATTTACCCATATGTTTGCTTCTAGGAGTTTTATAGTTTCAGCCTATATACGTCTAGGTCTTTGATATACTTTGAGTTAAGTTCTGTTTATGGTATGAGGTAAGGGTCTAGCTTTTTTCTCTTGCATGTGAATATCTAGTTCTTACAGCACCATCTGTTGGAGAGACTATTCTTTTGTCTTTGGTTTTGGCACTCTTGAAAATCAATTGACCTTTGATGTTTATTTCTGGACTCTCTATTCTCCTCTATTGACTTATAAGTCTATTCTTATGCAAGCATTGCACTATTGTGATTACTGTAGATTTGTAGTAAGTTTTGAAATCAGGAAGTGTGATTCTTCCAACTTTGTCTTTATCAAGACTATTTTGGCTAGTTGTGGTCTCTTGCAATTCCATACGAATTTGAGCATTGGCTTTTTCATTTCTGCAAAAACATCATTGGAATATTTATTGTGGTTGCATTGAATTAGTAGATCTTTTGGGGGGAATATTTCTATCTTAATAACATTAAGTCTTCTAGTCCACAAACATTGGATGTTTGCATGGGTTGAATTGTGCCCCCCCCCCAAAAAAAAGATATGTTAGAGTCATAAACACCAGTACTTTCTAACATAACCTTAATTTGAAATAGGATTGTTACATATGTAATTAGTTAAGACAAGGCCATACTGGAGTAAGGTGGACCCATTAATCCAAATTACTAGTATTCTTAAAAAAAGAATATCTTTTGAAAAGACAGAGACATGGGGAAAATGCCATGTAAAGATGGAGGTTTGGAGTTATGGATCCACAAGTCAAGGAACACCAATGATTGCCGGAAAACCACTAGAAACCAAGAAGACGCAAGGAAGGATCTTTCTCTTAAAGGTTTCAGAGGGAGCATGGCCCTGCTGATACTTTGACTTCATACTTCTAGCCTTCAGAACTATAAGACAAATGTCTGTTGTTTTAAGCCACTCAACTCATGGCACTTAGTTATGACAGCCCCAAGAGACTAATATACATGTCTTTCCATTTTTTAGGTCTTCTTTCAGCAATTTTCAGCAGAGAAGTCTTTCTCCTCCTTCATCAAGTTTATCCCAAAGTATTTTATTATTTCCAATACTGTTGAAAATGGAATTATTTTTTATATTTACTTTTTGGATTATTCATTGATAGAGTAAATAAATATAATTGATTTTTGTATTTCAATCTGTATCTTTAAATTGTACTTAAATCATTTATGAGTTCTAGTAATTTTTAGTGGATTTTAAAGAATTTTCTGTATGAAATATCAGCCATCTGCAAATAGAAATAGTTTTACTTCTTCCTTTACACTTTGAATACGTTTGACTTATTTTTTTGCATAACTGCTCTGGTTAAAACTTCCAAATAATGTTGAACTGAATTATCAGAAGTGGTATCCTTGTGTTGTTCCTGATCCTAGGGGGAAAGTTTTCAATCCTTCACCATTAAGTATGATGTTACTTGTGGGTTTTTAATATATGCTTTTTATCAAGTTGAGGAACTTCCCTTCTGTTCCAAGTTGGTTGAGTATTATCATGAAATGGTGTCATATTTTGTCAAATTTTTTTTGCACTGACATGAGAATGCCTTTCCTCCTTTACTTGTTCTCTTTATTTCTTCACATGACCTTAAGTTACTATCTAGCGGCCTCTCATTCATGCCTGAAGGACTCACTGTAGCATTTCTTTTTTTTTTAAATGTTTTATTTATTTCTGAGAGAGAGAGCGTGAGCAGGAGAGGGTCAGAGAGAGAGAGGGAGACACACAATCTGAAGACAGGCTCCAGGCTCTGAGCTGTCAGCACAGAGCCTGATGTGGGGCACAAACCCACTAACTGTGAGATCATGACCTGAGCCCAAGTCAGATACTTGACTGAGCCACCCCAGTGCCCCTTCTTTCCTTTTTGAAGGATAGTTTTGCCAGATATAGAATTCTTGGTTGATTTTTTTTCTTTCAAGACTTGAAATATGTCATCTCTTTGCCTTCTGGCTTCCATGGTTTCTGATGGAGAATCATCTGTTAATCTTACTGAGGATCTCTTCTACATGATGAGTCATTTTTCTCTTACTGCTTTCAAGACTCTATCTTTGGCTTTGGCTTTAGATAATTTGATTATAATGTATCCTGGTGTTGAACTCTTTATATTTATTCCACTTGGAAGTCATTGACCTCCTTGGATGTATAGATAAATGTATTTAATTAAATTTGGGAAGTTTTCTGCCATTATTCCTTCAACATTCTTCTGCCTCTTTATCTCTGTTCTCTCATTCTGGGACTTGCATTATATGTATCTTGGTACATTTGATGGTATTCCATTGGTCTGTTAGATTCTGCTCATTTTCTTCCTTTTCCTCAGACTAGATAACCTCAATCAATTTATGCTCACTTTTGCTTATTATTTCTTTTATCTGTTCAAATCTGCTGTTGAAACCCTCTCGTGGATTATTCATTTTAGTAACTGTACTTTTTAACTCCAGATTTCTATTTGGTTCCTTTTTTTTAAAATTTATTTATTTCTAGGAGAGAGAGGGACAGCATGAGCAGGGGAGGGTCAGAGAGAGAGGGAGACACAGACTCTGAAACAGGCTCCAGGCTCTGAGCTGGCAGTCAGCACAGAGCCCGACGCGGGGCTCGAACCCACGAACCGCGAGATCATGACCTTAGCGGAAGTCGGACGCTTAACCGACTAAGCCACCCAGGCGCCCCTATTTGGTTCCTTTATAGTTTCTATCTTTTTATTGATGTTCACTCTATGTTGAGGATGCTCTCTATGGTTTCCTTTAGTTCTTTATTTATGTTTTTCTTTAGCTTTCTAAACATATTTAAGACATTTGACATAAAATCTGTCTATTAAATCATGTATCTGGGCTTTCTCAGGGACAGATTCTATTATTTATTTATTTCTTTATCCTGTGAATGGGCCATACTTTCTTGTTTCTTGACAAGAAAACTTGATGCTCAAATATTATAATGTAGAAACTCTGGATATCACATCCTTTCATCCCCAAAATTTGTAGTTGTTGCTTATTGTGGGTGTTGTTGTTTATTTGTTCAGTGAATTTTCTGAAGTAATTTTGTAAACTCTGTGTTCTCTGTTGTATGGGTCCACTTAAATATTTGTTTCATTACTTTGGTTGGTTATTGATTTAATGGAGAGTTTGTCATTCTCCTGGAACCCAACCAACCAACCAAACGAACAAACAAACCAAGAAAGAAAAGGTCTTCCAGTGTTTGCAGTGTTTCTCTGAGTTGGGGCTTTCCTTCAAGGCTTATGTATGCAGTTTATAGTTTAACTTTCAATTTCTTTTTTTTAAATGTTTATTTATTTTGAGAGAGAGAGAGTGCAAGCAGGGGAGGGGCAGAGAGTGGGAGACACAGAACCCAAAGCAGGCTCCAGGCTCTGAGCTGTCAGCACAGAGCCTGGTGTGGGCTCACAAACTCTCAAACTCATGAACTGTGAGATCATGACCTGAGCTGAAGTTGGATTCCTAACAGACTGAGCTGCCCTGGTGTCTCTAGCCTTGAATTTCTGCTTGCATGGTGCCTGAAGTTCAGTCAGAAGTAAGTGCTTAGGATCTTTTCAGGTCTTTTCTGAGCATTGGCCTAAACCTGGACATGTGCATGGATTTCTAGAGGCTCTAGAATACATGAAAGATTTTTAAAGCCCATATTCCCCTAAATATCCCCCAAACATCCTGTTTGTTTTTCCCAGGATTTTCAGTTTGTCTATTGCTTTCCCCAAGTGCTATTCCTTTCCCCATGTGGCAATGGCTAATACATCTGCCTATAGTACCTTCCAGGAATGCCACCAGGGAGCCCTGGGAACACTCCAAAGTATCTGAAAAAAGACAAACCCTCAAGCCAATACTTCAGAGTGTGACTGGGCCAAACCACATAGCCACAGTTATTTGAGAATAAAGTCCATATCATGTCCTCTGATACCAGCAACCTGCACCTGCAATGTGGACTGCTATTTTTAAGGCTGTTAAAGACTGGGGAGTGGAAGATGGTAACAAGATCATCTAAATGCCGCAAGGCTCTTTTATAAAACCTCAGCTTTTTTAAAATTAATATTTCCTTCACTGTTGTAAATTTTTGGTTAGATTCCAGAGTTCTGGAAAAGTTAATTCTGATGTTTTTTTTTCCTAAGCACTTCATTGCTTCCATGGAGGGATGGAGTTTTGGAGTTCCTTACTCCACCATTTTCATTGATGTGGGTATCTAACAGGTTTTAAAATTTTAGATAAAATTTACATGGAAGGTCTTCCATTTCTAGCAATGTGGCAGACTAAATAATCACTCCGGAGGGCTTTGTAAAAAGAAAGTACATTTTAGCATTGTTTGTAATGCCAAACCCTAGAAAGTCAGATGCTTCTCTAACAATGGTAACTGTTATGAACCAGTGATTGCTGTGTGTTAACCTATCCTCTTTATCATTATCCTTTTAAAAATGGAAGTTTTTATTCCAGCTATTTAATTCCTGCTCCACCATGATATATTGAGTGCATCAAGGAATTGGTGGAGAAAACTTGTGTTTTAATTTATTTAATTGCTCTACAATTGGTATCTAATGGAGATGTTGCACATCACCCAAAGATCCTGAACTTTGAGCTGGATTCAGTAACTATATGGAACTTGGAAGTTGTCTCTTAAAAGTAAGTGTGTTGCATATAAGAAGCATGCATGCATTTATTTGATGGTCAGAGGGGCAGACTATGGCTGATAACATAGTCCTGTATCTCTCTCTTCTTCCCTTTTTCCTTCCCTTCCCTTCCCTTTCCTTTCCTCTAAAACTTGTTTTTATTTTATTAGGGGTGGCAATATACCTGGATAAAAACTACATTTCCTAGGTCCCCTTTATACTTAGATGTGACCATGTGAATTATTTTTGGATAATGAAATATAAATGCAAATTGTTGATGTGGCTTCTGTGAAAACTTCTTAAATCTAGCTTGCATCTTTTGGAGCACCTGGGTTGCTCAGTGGGTTAATTAAGCCTCTGACTTTGGTTCAGCTCATGATCTCTCAGTTGTGAGAGGGAGCCCTGCATTGGGCTCTGTGCTGACAGCCTGGAGCCTAGAGCCTGCTTCAGATTCTGTGTTTCCCTCTGTCTCTGCCCCTCCCCTCCTCACATTCTGTCTGTCTATCTGTCTCTCTCAAAAATAAATAAACATTAAAAAAATATAACTTGCATCTTTTGTTCATTTCCCTTTTCCTTCTTCCTGTGTGGGAGTTAGATCTGTTGCCTGGAATTCCAGCGGACATATTGTCACCATAATTAACTTTGAGACTGGAAGCTTTACCGGAAGGATAGCAGAGAAGAGAGATTAGAAAGAACCCGGGTCCCCAGTGAAATTATGGAGCCGTCATTCCATCCCCACAATGACTCATTCTTGGCTTATTATGTGAGAAAAATAAAAACCATATTTAGTTAAGCCACGACTTTTTTGTCTCTAGTTATCAGAATTGAATGCAAACGCTGATACATAAGCCAATAGAAAATATGAAAGATTTGACAAGATGATTCACAGAACAAAACCAAATGATCAATCAACCTATGTAAAGATGCTAAAATTCACCTATTATTCAGGGAGATACAATTTAAAGTATCAGTGAGATATCACTATATCCATCACATTGGCACAGATTTAAAGAGTGATAATATCTAATTTTTCATACCTCTTTTACCCATCCCTTGACCTACCTCTCTTTTGGTAACCATCACTTTGTTCTCTATAGTTAGAAGTTTGTTTCTTGGTTTGCCTTTCTCTCTCTCTCTCTGTCTCTCTCTCTTTCTCCTTTGCTCATTTGTTTTGTTTCTTGAATTCCATGAATGAGTAAAATCATACGGTGTTTGTCTTTCTCTGACTGACTTATTTTGCTTAGCATAATACTCCATAGCTCCATCCATATCATTGCAAATGGCAAGATTTCATTCTTTTTTATGGCTGAGTAATATTCCATCTGGTCCAGTGTGTTGCTTAAAGCCATTGTTTCCTTTTTGATCTTCTGCTTAGATGATCTGTCAATTGCTATAAGTGGGGTGTTAAAGTCCCCTATTATTGTATTATTATCAACAAGTTTCTTTAGATTTTTTTTATTAATTGCTTTATATATTTGGCTGTTCCAAGTTGGGAGCATAAAATTTACAGTTAGATCTTGTTGTATAGACCCCTTTATTATGATATAGTGCCTTTCTTCATCTCTTATAACAGTTTTTGTTTTAAAATCTAGTTTGTCTGATATAAATATGGCCACCCCAGCTTTCTTTTGATATCCATTAGCATGATAAATTGTTGTTTTTAAAATTTTTTAAATGTTTATTTATTTTTAAAAAATTTTTTAATGTTTTATTTATTTCTAGGAGAGAGAGAGCGCGCGAGCAAGGGAGGGTCAGAGAGAGAGGGAGACACAGAATCCGAAGCAGCTCCAGGCTCTGAGCTGGCAGTCAGCACAGAGCCCGACGCGGGGCTCGAACCCACGAACCGCGAGATCATGACCTAAGTGAAAGTCGGACGCTTAACCGACTAAGCCACCCAGGAGCCCCAGTGTTTATTTATTTTTGTAGGAGAGATAAAGAGAGAGAGAGAGGGAGAGAGAGAGAGAGGCGGGGGGGTGGTGGAGGGAAGGAGTGGCAGAGAGAGAGAGGGAGACACAGAATCCCAAGCAGGCTCCAGGCTCTGAGCTGTCAGCACGCAGACTGACAGGGGGTTGAACTCATGAACCATGAGATCATGACCTGAGCTGAAGTCAGATGCTTAACTGACTGAGCCACCCAGGCACCATTATAAATTGTTTTTTACCCCCTCACTTTCAATCTGGAAGTATCTTTGGGACTAAAATGAGTCTCTTGTAAGCATCATAACAATGGGTCTTGTTTTGTTTTGTTTTTATAATCCATTCTGACCCTGTGTCTTTTGATTGGAGCATTTAGTCCATTTACATTTACAATAATTATTGATAGATATGAATTTAGTGCCATTGTATTATTTGAAAGTTGTTATTCGTGTAGATTGCCTCTGTTCCTTTCTAGCCTTTGTTGCTTTTCATTTCTCTTTCCCGCTCAAAGTGTCCCCTTTAATAATTCTTGCAGAACTAGTTTAGTGTTCATGAAGTCCTTTAGTTTTTGCTTGTCTTAGAAACTCTGTATCTCTCCTATTCTGAATGGTAGACTTTCTGGATAAGGTATTCTTGCCTGCATAGTTTTTCTTGTTAGCACATTGAATATATCCTGCCCCTCCCCTCTGGCTTGCCAAAAGGCTTGTGGACAGGTCTGCTTCTAACCTTATATGTCTACCTGTGTAGGTTAAGGATTTGTCCCTAGCTGCTTTCAGAATTATCTCTTTGTCTTTGTATTTTGCAGGTTTCACTATGATATGTCTTGGTGTTGACCTGTTTTTATTGATTTTGAGGGGAGTTCTCTGTGCCTCTTGGACTTGAATGCTTGTTTCCTTCCCCAGATTAGGGAAGTTCTCAGCTATAAAACCTCTGTCCCTTTTTCCCACTCTTCTTCTGGAACTCCTATGATATGGATAGTATTGCACTTTATAGAATCACTGAGTTCCTTAAGTCTATATTTGTGATCCAATAGTTTTCTTTTTCTCTCCTTTCCAGCTTCATTTTTTTCTATAATTTTATATTCTATATAACCTATTCAATTCTCTACTTCCATCCTTGTTGTGATTACATCCAGTCAGTTTTGCATCTCAGTTATAGCATTTTTTATTTTGGCCTAATTTTTAGGTCTTTAATCTCTGCAGCAAGGGTTTCTCTGGTGTCTTCTATGCTTTTTCCAAGCCTAGCTAGTATTCTTATGACTATTTTTCTAAATTCATATTCAGATATATTACTTGTATCTGTTTTGAGCAAATCCTTGACTGCGATTTCTTCTTGATCTTTCTTTGGGGAAGAATTCCTCTGTCTTGTCATTTTGTCTAGGTTTCTGTCTTTTGTGTGTATGAAAGCTTGTTATGTTTCCTGCTCTTGAGAGTAATGCTATATTAAGAAGGGTTTATACAATGTCCAGGACCTGGAACTTCAGGATATGTTTCTGGTATATGCTGTGTGCCCTCTGTTGTTGTGAATTGGCTGCTTTTTCCCCATGTCAGTCCTCTGCAGAGTTACTTCTTGCTTTCAATGGGGAGTGTCTGGAACTTTAAATATGTGTACTTTGATTTGTTTGTTAAAAAGAAGCCTCCCACATTCTCTCCCTCAAATTATGCAGATTGTTCTCTAATCCTCAGATCAATTTCTTAGGTGTGCAAAATGATTTGATGTTGATCTAGCTGTGTTCAAGGGACATGACAAACCAAGAGTCCCCTTACTACTCTGCCATCTTAACTCTTCTTTCTTGGCTGAGTAATATTCCATACACCATTTATATACCACATCTTCTGTTTTTCAATTTTAGACAGAGAGAGAGACAGAGAGAGAGAGCAAGCAGGGGAGAGGGGCAGAGATAGAGACAGAGAAAGAGAGAGAAAGAGAATCTTAAACAGGCTCCGTGCTCAATATGGAGCCTAACATGGGGCTCAGTCCCATAACCATGGGATCATAATCTGAGATGAAATCAAGGGTTGGACACTCAACTGACTGAACCACCGAGGAGCCTTCCACATCTTCTTAATCCATTCATCAATCCACGGACCCTTGGGCTATTTCCATAATTTGGGTATTATAGATAATGCTGCTATAAACATTGGGGTGCACATATCCCTCTGAATTAGTATTATTGTATTCTTTTAAAAAATGTTTGTTTGTTTATTTATTTATTTATTTTGAGAGAGAGAGAGAGACTGTGTGAGCTGGAGAGGGACACACACACACACACACACACACACAGAGAGAGAGAGAGAGAGAGAGAGAGAGAGAGAGAGAGAGACAGCCTGACTAGGGGCTTAATTTCACAAACTGTGAGATCATGACCTGAGCCAAAATCAAGAGCTGAATGTTTAACCAACTGAGTTGCCCAGGTGCCCCAGTATTTTTGTATTATTTGCAGAAATACCCAGTGGTGCAGTTACTGGGTCATAGGGTAGTTTTATTTTTAGTTTTTTTGAGGAACTTCCATACTGCTTTCCACAATAGCTGCACAAGTTTACATTCCCACGAACAGTACAAGAGGGTTCCTTTTTCTCTACATTCTCAACAACACCTGTTGTTTCTTGTGTTGTTGATTTTAGCCATTCTGACAGGTATGAGGTGATATCTCATTGTAGTCTTGATTTGCATTTCCCTGAGGATGAGTGATGTTGAGCATCTTTTCATGTGTCTGCTGGCCATCTGGATATCTTCTTTGGAAAAAATGTTTATTCACATCTTCTGTCCATTTTTAAAAACGTTTATTTACTTATTTTGAGATAGAGACAGTGCAAGTGGGGGAGACGCAGAGAGAGGGAAAAAGACAGAATCCCAAGCAGGCTCTACATTACCAGCACAGAGCCTTATGCAGGCTTGAACCCATGAAACCCCAAGATCATAACCTGAGCCAAAACTAAGAGTTGTTTGCTCAACCGACTGGGCCACCCAGGTGCCCCTCTTCTGCCCATTTTTAAACTGGATTATTTGGGTTTTTTGGGTGTTCAGTTTTATAAGTTCTTTATATATTTTGGATACTAACCCTTTAGCAGATATGTCATTTGCAAATATCTTCTCCCATTCCATAGGTTGCCTTTTAGTTTTGTTGATTGTTTCCTTCACTGTACAGAAGTTTTTTATTTTGATGAAGTCCCAACAGTTTATTTTTGTTTTGTTTCCCTTGCCTCAGGAGACATATCTAGTAAGAAGTTACTATGGCCAATATCAAAGAGATTACTGCCCATGTTCTCCGCTAGGATTTTGGTGGTTTCTTGTCTCACATTTAGGTCTTTAACCCATTTTTTTTATTGTGGCAAAATATAAATAAAATCTGCCATTTTAAGCTTTTTTTATGTTTACAATTCAGTCACATTAATTACATTCACAGTGTTGTGCAATCATCACCACTATCTATTTCTTTTTTATTTCAAGTTTTTATTTAAATTCTAGTTAGTTAACATATATGGTAAAATTAATTTCAGGTGTAGAAATTTAGTGATTCATCATTTACCTATAACATTCAATGCTCATCATGAGTACCTTCCTTAATCCATTTTGAATTTATTTTTGTGCACGGTGTAAGAAAATGGTCCAATTTCATTCTTTTGCATCTTGCTGTCCTGTCTTCCTAACACCATTTGTTGAAGAGACTGTTTCCCATTGGATATTCTTTCCTGCTTTGTCAAAGATTGACCACATAGTTGTGGGTTCGCTTCTGGGTTTTCTATTCTATTCTATTGATCTATGTATCTATTTTGTGCCAGTATGATACTGTCTTGATCACTACAGCTTTGTAATATAACTTGAAGTTCAGAATTATGATGCCTCAAGAAACAGGCCCATAAATACATAGCATAAACCACTGGTTACCAGAGGGGAAAGGGTTGGAGGATATGTGAAAACGGGTAAAGGGAAGTGGGACATACAGACTTCCAGTTATGGAATGAATAAGTCATGTGAACAAAAGTCACAGATAGCATAAGGAATATAAAAATTACTTTGAAATGTTAAAACTATTATCTTTGGTTATTTAAAGTTGAGGGGGGGAAGATTATGCATAATAGACATAATATTTCTCAACCTGAGAGCTTAGAGATCAGACTGAATCAAAAGCTGTTTCAAAATTCAAGATCTTGTGAGAGCTCTATAAATACCCCCAAACTTCATTATGGCTGAAATTCCCTGCCTTTCCCAGGTTTCTAAATCTAGCCTTTGCCTTTTCCTTATATACTGCCTACATCTTATATAGTTTTAATAGCCTTAGATATATTAAATAAATAATTCTGTAGTAAAGTTTTGTAATCATATATAGAATAATCAAGGGGATCTTTGCAAACTTTTCTAGAAAAATAGCAAAAGAGAGGTCCAACAGTGAGAAAGAGTTAGATGTCTAGAAGTAAGAATTCTCAATCTGCAATAAATAAGGCAATAAAATAGATTTTTTTTCAACAACAACAATAATATCCTGTAGAATGCTGTACCTTGGAGGAGCCAGTGTCTGCTCTAGAAACTCCTCAATTTTAATGAAGTCTGTTTTCAACTCCTTGTTATACACCAGAAAAGGAGGATTGGTGCCTGGGGCTAAGTCCTTCAGCTCTTCAGGCTTTCTATAATTATTGAAAATAAGCAGCATTAGGCCTTTAGTTATAGTACACATTATACAAACACAAACATTATACTGGTGTCTACTGATTTCAATCTCCAGAATGAAACATGTCTTGATTTCTCTTACCTGGTCATATCAACAGTAGTTACATTGAATTTAACTCCTTTAAGCCAGAGGATCATAAAAAGGCGTTGGCAAAAGGGACAGTTTCCAATACTCTCCCCATCACTTCCAGCCTGTTAAGATAAAGGGAGGCCTCATTCATTCATTTGCTCAAGTATGTATTGAGTGCCTACTGGGAAATGAGCCAGTTGCTAGAGACAAAATTGGAAGTCCTTAATCTCATGGAGTCTATCATCTGTGGGCAGAGATAATGAATCAAATAAGTTTATGATATTTAAAATGACAAGTGTGATTAGTACATAATAATAATAGTTCATTTTATATATTACCTGGATTTATATAACCATTTCCTGTTGATGGGCATTTCAGATATTCCAAAAATTTTGTTATGCTAATTATTTCAGCAGCAACTATTTTGGGGAATATAATTTGTTCCACTGCTGAGATTACATCTTTAGAATTAATATTTAAATTGAAAATGTTGTAAAAGACTAAGCACATTTTCCATTTTAATAGATCCTGCCAAATTTCCTTCCTGAGAGGCATTTTCCATATGTTTATTGCCCATTTGATTTCCTTATTTTGTGAAGTATTTGTTCATGACAATCTTACATTTTTTCTATTAAAGTGATGACATTTTTCTTATTGATTTGAAAAAAATTATTTGTATACTGAAGATATTAACACTTTTTGATACACATTACATGTATTTTAAAACATGGCTTATGTAAAACTTAGATTTTACATAAAATCTATTCCTTTTTTCCTCTATGCAGTCTAGTTTTTCTGATCTGCTTACATGGCCATTTATATACATCAAGTTTACAAAGAAAACGTCGCCTTTCTTATTTTGTTTTAGTCTAAAGATGTTTTCTTTTAGTATCATCATGGCTTCATTTTTTGCATTTGTTTCATCTATCTGGAATTTAGTTTGGCAAAGTTATATTGGGACTCTAGCCTATGTATTTGATTTGTTTATTTATTTATTTATTTTTTTACAAATGGTTAATCATTGTTTTAACACCATTCATTTAAAGATCCGTCTCTGAATCAGCATTACTCTGATGTCAAAAGCACACAAAGACACTAGAGGAAAAGAAAGCTACAAGCCAATATCCCTGATGAACATAGATGCAAAAATCCTCAACAAAATCTTAGCATATAGCATTCAGCAATACATTAAAATGATACTTCACCAAGATCAGATGGGCTTAATTCCAAAGATGCAAGGATGGTTTAAAATTCAAAAATCAATCACTCTGATTACAAGATATTAACAAAAAGGATAAAAAACATATAACTATCTCATTAGATGCAGAAAAACCATTTGACAAAATACAACATCCATCCATGTCAAAAACTCAACAAAATCGATTTGGAGGGAACATATCCCAACACAATAAAGAAAAAAATGAAAATGAACACTCCACAGCTAATGTCATACTCAATGGTGAGAATTGAAAGCTTTTCCTCTGAGATCAGGAACAAGACAAGGATGTCCACTCTTAACACTTTTATTCAACATAGTACCGGAAGTCCTAGCTACAGCAATCAGACGACAAAAAGAAGTAAAAAGCATCGAAACTGATAAAGAAGTAAAACTGTCACTATTTGCAGACGACACCAGAACTAATAAATAAATTCAGTAAAGACGCAGGATACAAAATGAATATACAGAAATCTGTTGCATTTTGAAACATCAATACCATAGTAGCAGAAAGAGAAATTAAGAAAACAATCCTATTTACAATTGCATTACCAAGAATAAAATACCTAGGAATAAATTTCACCAAAGAGGTGAATGACCTATACTCTGAAATCTTTTAAGACACTGATGAAAAAAATTAAAGATGACACAAACAAATAGAAAGATATATTGTGTTCATAGGTTGGTAGAGTTAATATAGTTAAATTTTGTTAAAACGTCCATAGTTCACAAAGCAATCTACAGATTCAATGCAATCTCTATCAAATGCTAATGGAATTTTTCACAGAACTAGAACAAACAGTTGTAAAATTTGTATGGAATCACAAAAGACCCTGAGTAGCCAAAGTAATCTTGAGAAAGAACAAAGCCACAGGTGTCAGGCTCACTGATTGCAAACTATACTAGAAAGCTATAATAATCAAAACAGTATGGTACTGGCACAAGAATATACACATAGATCAATGGAACAGGATAGCCCAGAAATAAATCCATGCTTATATGGTTAATTAATCTATGACAAAGGAGGCAAGAATACATAACGGGGACAAGACAGGCTTTTCAATAAATGGTACTGGGAAAACTTGACAGCTACATGTAAAAGAATGAAACTGGACCATTTTTTTTTTGACACTACACACAAAAATAAATTCAAAAAATTCAAAATAAATAAAGACCCAAATGTAGGACCTGAACCATAAAATTTCTAAAGGAAAACATAGGCGGTAATCTCTTGGACATCAGCTTTAGCAACATTTTTATGGAGATGTCTCCCGAGGCAAGGTAAACAAGCAAAAAACAAGCTATTGGGACTACAACAAAATGAAAAGCTTTTGCACAGCAAATGAAACTTTTTAAAAAATGTTTTATTTATTTCTGAGAGAGGGAGAGACAGCGTGAGCAGTGGAGGGTCAGAGAGAGAGAGAGAGGCAGAATCTGAAGCAGGCTCCAGTCTCTGAGCTGGCTGTCAGCACACAGCCTGACGTGGGGCTTGAACCCACAAACCGTGAGATCATGACCTGAGCTGAAGTCGGCCGCTTAACTGACTAAGCCACCCAGGTGCCCCTGCAAAATAAACTTTTAACAAAACAAAAAGGCAAGTTCCTGAATGAGAGAAGGTATTTGCAAATAATATATATGATTAGGGGGTAATATCCAAAATATGTTAAGAACTGCTGGGGCAGCTGGGTAGCCCCATTGGTTAGGCGTCTGACTTTGGCTCAGGTCATGATCTCATGATTCATGGGTTTGAGCTCCAAGTTGGGCTCTGTGCTGACAGCTCAGAGCCTGGAACCTGCTTTGGATTCTGTTTCTGTCTCTCTCTCTGTGTCCCTTCCCCACTTGCACTCTCTCTCCCTCTCTCAAAAATAAACATTAAAAAAAACTTATACACACAAAAAAATCCAAATAATCTGATTAAAAATGAAGACCTGAATAGACATTTCTCCAAAGAAGACATACAGGTAGCCAACAGAGAGATGAAAAGATGCTCAATATCACCAATCATTAGGGAAATGTAAATCAAACACACAATGAGATATCACCTCACACAAATCAGAATGGCTAGTGTCAAAAAGATAAGAAATAACAAGTGTTGGAGAAAAGGGAACCCTTGTGTATCTTCAACAGGAATGTAGATTGGTCCAAGCACTGTGGAAAACAGCATGGGGTTTCCTCAAAAAATTAAAAATAGAAATACCATATGATCCAGTAATTCCAGTATTGGGTACTTACCCAAAGAAAAAGAAGACACTAATTTGAAAATAATTTGAAAATATATTTACATCTTTATGTTTATTGCAGCACTATTTACAATAGCTAAAATATGGAAGCAACCCAAGTGTCTAGCCATAGATGAATGGGCTATTACTCGGGCATAAAAAAGAATGAAATCTGAGATCTAGACAGTTGTGATAACATAAATGGACCTAGAGGGCATTATGCTAAGTGAAATAAATTAGGCAGAGAAAGATAAATACCATATGATTTCACTTATATGTAGAATCTAAAACACAAAACAAACAAGGAAGCAAACAAACAAAACCCCCAAACAAACCCAATCTCTAGATATAGAGAACAAACTGCTGGTTACCAAAGGGGAGGTGGGTGGCAGTGGGCAAAGTAGACAAAAGGAATTAAGAGGTATAAACTTCCAGTTATAAAATGAATAAGTCATGGAGATGAAAAGCCCAGTATAGGGAATATAGTCAATAATATTGTAATAAAGTTGTTTGGTGACAGATGTTGACTACACCTATCACGATGAACACTGAGTCAACATGTTATATACCTGAAACTAATATAACAGTTTATGCCAACTATACTTCAATAGTAAGAAAAACAATGGTGAAAAAAATGAAAAGCCATATTTTGTTCACTGAAAACAACGCATTTTTCTGCTTTGAAATTTTATGTAAATTTGAATTCATCTGTGGCCCCTCCATTCTCTCTCTCTCTCTCTCTCTCTCTCTCTTTATATATATATATATATATATATATAGCCCCCACATTAACTCTAAGGTTTTCAAAAAATTTTAAATATTTATTTTTGAGAGAGAGAGACAGAGTGTGAGTGGGGGAGGGGCACAGAATTTGAAGCAGGCTCCAGACTCTAGGCGGTTCGCACAGAGCTTGATGCAGGGCTCGACCCACGAACCATCAGATCATGACCTGACCCGAAGTCAGATGCTTAACCGACTGAGCCACCCAAGTGCCCCAATTAACTCTTAGTTTTAAACTGATATAACTTCTTTGAAGAAAGGATGTGCATGTTATGAGAGTATGTAACAGAGAAACAATCTGTATGGGGTCTGGCAGGGAAGGTCTTTTTGAGGAAGTGGTATTTGAATTGAGTTCAAAGAATACGAGTTAAGTAGGAGAATAGGCATGAAGAAGCCATTCAAAACAGCAAACAGCATATCCAAAAGCCTTGCAACATGTGTGAGCCTGGCATTATAAGGAACTGAAAGACGGTCAACATGGCTGGGATTCAGAGAGTGAGGGAGAGGAAAGAAAAATTCAGTAAAGTGAGCTGCATGAAAGCTAAAATCTGCTTTGCAGAAGAACTGTTAAGGAAATGAAAAATGTTTGTATCCAAAGTATATAAAATTTGGGGCGCCTGGGTGGCTCAGTCAGCGTCCGACTTCGGCTCAGGTCATGATCTCGTGGTTAGTGGTTTCAAGCCCGGCGTCGGGCTCTGTGCTGACAGCTCAGAGCCTGGAGCCTGCTTCAGATTCTGTATCTCCCTCTCTCTCTGACCCTCCCATGCTCACACTCTGTCTCTCTCTCAAAAATAAACATCAAAAAAATTTAAAAAACGAAGTATATAAAATATGTGAATAAAAACTCTTATAACTCAATAACAAACTATCCAACTTAACAATGGGCATGCGATTTAAACGCTCTGTGAAAGAGTGGTAAATAAAGACATGAAGGATGCTCAACATCATTCGTTAACAAGGAAATGAAAATGAAAACCACAACAAAGATGCCACTGCACACACACTGGAATAGTTGGAATTTGAAAGACTGACCATACCAAGTATTGGTAGGAATGTGGGGCAACTAGAACAGATACACTGTTGTTAGGAGTGTAAAATGGCGCAAGTGGTTTGTAAAGAGCTTGTCAAAGTTAAGAATGTATCTACCATATGATCCATTAATTATAATCCTAGGTATTTACACCAAAGAAGTGAAAGCATATGGCCATAGAAAGACTTGTACATGAATGTTTATAGTAACTTTATTAATAACAGCTAAAAAACTGGAAACAGCACAAATATCTTTCAGTTGATAGATAAACAAATATGTTACATCTATACAATGGAATACTTCAGCAATTAAAAGGGATGAGATATTGATGCACACAACAATTTGGGGAAACCCCAAAATAATTATGCTGAGTGAAAGAAGCCAGACAAAAAAAGAGTACATACTGTACGAGTCAATCTATAAAAAATCCTAAGAAATACAAACCAATCTATCCAGACAAAAGGCAGATGAGTGATTTCCTGGCAGTGAGGTAGTGGGATACAGTGGGGAAATTTTACTGAAATGAGACACAAAGGAAGTTTCTGAGGTGATAGAAATATTCTATATTTTGATTGGGGTAGTAGTTGCATGTGTGTATACATTTGTTAAAAGTCATTGGATTGTGCACTTAAAATGGGTGCCTCTTATTTTATGTAAATTATAACTCAATAAAGTGTGTTAAAATAGAACATTTCAAAAAGTAGGGGGAAAAGACTCTCAAATGAATGATATTATGCAGTCATTACAGAAGTTGCAGTGACAAAAGTTAGCATATGGCTCTGGGAGGGGAAGAACAAGGTCACTAGAGGAGAAGAAATCAAGGATCTGAGAGGCCAGAGTATTGGAAGGATCATCTGTGTAGATATTAAAATCACCAAGAATTGTGATAGGAATAGTGTTGGAGAGAATGGCAATAGTCCAGAAGCTAAAAATCCTCAAGACATAAGAGAAAGTGACCTGATGTTTCGAAGACTGCTATCACCAGAAGGAGTGGTTTAGTCTGATTTTATGACTTGTATTTCTCTGGATGGGGGAGGTAGAATGGTCTGGAAACAGGAATGAGGAGCAAGGATACCTAAAGGATACCTACCTCTTTTCCAGGCTCAGTGGTAAGAGAAATGAGGAAGAAAAGGAAGTAAGGTAAGTGTCCGACTTCAGCTCAGATCATGATCTCACAGTTCGTGGGTTTGAGCCCCGCGTCGGGCTCTGTGCTGACAGCTAGCTCAGAGCCTGGAGCCTGTTTCAGATTCTGTGTCTCCCTCTCTCTCTGACCCTCTCCTGCTCACACTCTATTTCTCTCTCAAAAATAAATACTTAAAAAATTTAACAAAAAAGATAGCCACTTCTTGAGAGGGCTATAGCTGATGCAGTGCCCTCATGGGAAATCCAGGTTTTAGATACCTCAATATCAACGTGTCCCAAACTGAATTCCTCCCTTTTTCTTTACTCCATTCCCTGACCTTCTCTTTCTTTAGGGCTTCTAATTGTGTGAATGACATTGCCATCTGCTATGGATTGAATTGTATCCCCTCTTTAATCATATTTTCAAACTCTAACCCTAGTATTTGGTGGCAAGGCTTTTGGGAGGTAATTAGGGTTAGATGAGGTCATGAGGATGGGGCCCTCATGATGGGATTAAGGCCCTTAATAAGAAGAGACCAGAAAGCTTTCTCTCTCCTATTTCTCTCTGCCCGCTATGGAAGGACACTGAGAAAGCAATAATCTGTAAGCCAGGAAGAGAGTTCTCACCAGAACATGACCATGCTGGCACCTTGATCTTGAATATCCAGCCTGTATAACTGTGAGAAGATAAATGTCTATTGTTTAAGCCACCCAGTGTATGATATTTTGTTATGGCAGCCATAGCAGAGAAGACACTATCTACTCAGTTGCCCAAATTAGGAAATTGAAAATCATCCTTCTACTTCACTTCCAAATTGAATCCAACACTAATTCTTGTCAGTTTTACCTATAATATCTCCAAATAAGGTTAGTACTTTCATTTGCCATAGCTATTACATCATTCATTTTTCAATATTTATTTGATGCTTACTATCTGCTCACACTGTTAGGTGCTAGCTACCCAAGTCCAAGCCATCAGCATCTCTCATCTCTTGGACTTATTATTATTTTTTGCTTTTGCGTCATTCTGCAGAAGAAATTAAAGGGTCCTTCATCTTACAGCTGCTCTGATCTGTTGTTTCTAACAATAGTAAGCTCCCAGAAGCCCTGGGCATAATCCTAATTTTTTTGACAAATTTTCCTTTCCCTGGCAAATGGGTGCAACAGAGGAAATGATGCTTATTGTTATTCTTTTGTGATGTCAGGGAGTTGAAGAGCTATGCGAAGAGGCAACCAACCGAGGCAGCTGTGTTTCTTTTGTAATGGAAGTCAAACTAAGGATCCAATCAGAACTGGGGCCAGTGAGTACAAATGTGATTATGAGTGGGAAGCAGGAAGAAGAATGGAGTCTGATAATAGATACAGCAGGAAGGGTGGATCACCTTTGGCAAAAGGAAAGGCGAAACACTGAGGTGTGGGGGAAATGCAGTCAAGTTTACAGGAAAACTGAATCCCCCCCCCCGTTTATAATATGCAGATTTAAAGTACCATCACAAAAATTTTTAGGATGTAAATTCCTTAGCCTGATTGATGAATTACCACCTCTTAAGTATATTTAGCTGGCAAGGACAGAATATGGTCATCCACAAAAACAACTTTTTCTTTTTGTGTTTATGATTTAAGTTTCTAAACATGAAAAAAATAATAGCCACAATATCTGACATTTATTGAATGTTTACTATGTTAACAACTACTGTCTTTGAAAGATTTGTTTTATTAAATCTTATGGTAAAGATGATCCCATGATATAGGTTCGTTATTACTCTTGTTTTACAGGTGAGTAAACTGAGGCTCAGAGAAGCTTATTTGCTCAAGTACAGTCAGTTAGACAAGAGCCGATGAGTATATACTCTTCTCATGTAGCAAATTCAGAACCCAGATTCTTAAACACTGTTTTCTACCATCTAATAGTTTTGTTGGATTCAAAAAATTAATCAGTCTTTATGAGAGTCTTTATGATAGTTTTAAGAGTTTGAAAATGGTCCAATAATTCAGAGAAAAGTATAATCTTTTTTTCTTTTCCACATTGATAAAATGTTTTGTTTTGTTTTGTTTTCCTTGCTGTTAGGGTTAGCGTATGTACCTTGTGTTTTGCAGTTCAGAGACCTCTCCAGAGAATAAAATCCCAGAATTCTGCTGGGGTTAGGGTTAGGGTTAGGGCACGTGCCTGGTATCCTGCTGTTCAGAGACCTCTCCTGAGAATAAAACCTCAGAGTTTGGCTGGGGTGAGACTTAACATGGCAACCATACGAGCTGAGGCAAGGAGGGGATTTGGGGCTCTAAAGACTCTTTAAATAGATATTCAATTGATTTTTCTGTTTTTATTTCTACCTTCTCACCCATTTTCAGAAACACTACCAATTTTTAAATGTTTGCGGTCATTTCCAGGATAACCGCGCTGTTTCTCAGTTTTCTTATTGTGTGTTCAGGTGTTTGCTTTCTCAGATCAAGGGTGAGGGTTAGAGTTAAGGTCGGGGTATGGTGCCTGGAATTTTGCAGTTCAGGATCTCACCAGGGAATAAAACTCCAGTCTTCTTTTCCTGGAGCAGGTTTAGTGTTAGGGTTAGGTTATGTGCCTTGTGTTTTTGCAGTTCACAGACGTCTCCAGAGGGTTAGGGTTAGGGTTAGTATTGGGTCAGGGTTAGTGTTAAGGTTAGGGTTAAAGTTAGTGTTTAGTGGTTAGGGTTTAGAGTATGTGCGTGTTATTTTGCAGTTCAGAGACCTCTCGTGAGTAAAAAAAAAAACAAAACCCAGACCTCTGCTGGTGTAAGAATAAACATGGCAACCATCTATGGAACTGTGACAAGGTGGGGATTTGAGGTTCTAAATGCTTTTAAAGAGATATTCAATTGATTTTTCTGTTTTTATCTTTACCTTATCACCCATTTTTAGAAATACTACCAAATCCTAATTGCTTGGAGTCATCTCCAGGATAACTAGGCTGCTTCTCAGTTTTTCTTATCATGTGTTCTAGAGTCCTCTTTCTCAGTTCATGGGTTAGGGCTAGGGTAGGGTTGCAGTGTGTGCCTGATATATTGCTGCTCAGAGACCTCTCCAGAGAGTTCTGTTCAAGGTTAGTTGTTTGAGGTTACAGATTAGGGGTTAGGGTATGAGATAAAATGGCTTTGACAAAATGTTACATTCAGAATTTTGGCCCAAATGTTAGGTTTTATAACGTTATGTAAAAATCTACTAAAACTTCATTTTATAGTATATCGTAGAGAACACAAAAACGATTTAACAATGAACAATAAACCAGTAAGATAAAGTCTGAATTTAGAGAAAATAAAATGTATGTTAGAAAACCCCTTGTTCTTAGTTTCTGGTCATAAATCTTGCCGAGGTCATTCAGAGCTGAAAGGTAATGTTTTCACTGACTACATACAACACATAGGTGATGTGATATAAATTCTTTTTTGGGGGTGTGATATAAATTTCTAATTGTGACAAGAAAGTGCTTAATCTCTTGTAGGCATGCCATCCATGTTATGAGGAAGAAGTTGCAGTAGGGTTTTTAAGCCACAGCCAGAGGTAGCTGGGGAAGTCACAGACTCTAATCTTTAGAAAGAAAACATGGTCTATAAATGAGATACTATTGATAAAGAGCAGTGGTTTTTAAACTTATTAATATTTTTCATGCCTCTCAATCCTTATGCCCCATCTCCATATCTTTTACAAAACTTCTAGAGATCTGTGGAACACATGTTACAGCAAAGCAAAACAAAAACCTGGACCAGATGATACTCAGGTTTCTTTCAGGAAACCTATAATTTGTAGCAATGTCATTAAGTATGCTTACATCTTTAAAAAATTTTTTTAATGTTTTTTTTATTATTTATTTCTGAGAGAGAGACAGCGTGAGCAGGGGAGGGTCAGAGAGAGAGGGAGACACAGAATCCGAAGCAGGCTCCAGGCTCTGAGCTGTCAGCACAGAGCCCGACGCCGAGCTCCAACCCTCGAACTGTGAGATCGTGACCTGAACTGAAGTCGACGCCCAACCGACTAAGGCACCCAGGCGTCCAAGTACGCTTACATCTGAAGGATTCCATCTGAAGAAATTCTGGAAAATTTACTAAAAAATTTGCCAGATTGAAAACAATTGGGGGCGCCTGGGTGGCTCCGTCGGTTAAGCGACCGACTTGGGCTCAGGTCATGATTTCACAGTTCGTGGGTTCGAGCCCCGCGTCAGGCTCTGTGCTGACAGCTCGGAGCCTGGAGCCTGTTTCAGATTCTGTGTCTCCCTCTCTCTCTGACCCTCCCTTGCTCACACTGTCTCTCTCTTTCTCAGAAGTAAATGAAACATTAAAAAATTTTTTAAAAAGAAAACAATTGAATAAGATTAGACATAGCTATTTTAAATAATTGGGATCCTAATCTTGCCATTCACTAGCTATGTGACCCTGGACAAAGTCACTTAGATACTCTTTGCTTTACTTTCTGTACCCATAATGTAGGGTTAATAATAAACTACTTAACACAGTGACTGCCATATAGTAAGTACTTAATAAATGATTAGTTATTTTAACTTGAAAGTTATTACTTAATTCAACATTTGTTCATCCAACGTGTGATTCACTATCTTCTCTCATCCAGATTACTACCCAGATATGAGGACGTCTTTGGAGATGAACACATCAATGCTAACAACTAGTTAGAGGAGTTTGATCGGATTGAATGAATAGTTTAGACTAAGGGAACACTTTAGTTACCCTGTGAACAGATATTACCTCTGGTTTGCAACTGGTAGATATGAAAAGCCAGTTAGGAAATTAAGGCTTATTTATATCATGTCTGAGCAGTCACATGTTTTGCTAAAGTCTTGAGATAAGAGAAGTAGCTCTTTGCTCCTTAGAAAAGCACTTATTTGGATTACTTTGCTAGGCAGGAATTCCAGGGTCGGACTCCTATAATTTTGAAAAGGCAGGTTGATTACATCCTTTGCGTATATATGTGAACCAGGTAAATGGTTCTAAATAATTGTAAAAGTATTACTTTGGCTAACAGATGTTTAAACTAACATTTGGTAAACTTAATTTATTTTATGTCTTTGTAAGCCATCAGTAGGCATACAGTTTTAGAGGCAAGTTACTTAAACTTTATTGCCAGGGGCGCCCGGGTGGCTTAGTCGGCTAAGCATCCGACTTCAGCTCAGGTCATGATCTCCCGGTTTGAGGGTTCGTGCCCTGCATCAGGCTCTGTGCTGACAGCTCAGAGCCTGGAGCCTGCTTCAGATTTTGTGTCTCCCTCTCTCTCTGACCCTCCCCTGCTCATGCTCTGTCTCTGTCTGTCTCTCTTTCTCTCTCAAATATAGATAATAAAACATAAAAAAAAAATTTTAAACTTTATTGCCTTAGCTGACTTATCTAGAAATGAAGACAACAATATTACTATAATAGTGATTACTACTACCACTACTAATGTAAGTTTTTAGGACTAAAAGAGGAAATATATGTAAATATGTCTAATATATGTAAAGTGCTTAGAAAAGGACCAAACATGGTATGAGAGTTTATTATTATCATCTTGGATACTTCTAAAAGTCAATGAAAATAGAGAGGAAAAATAGTTAATATAAGCCAAGTTTTTGGAAACTGTAATTACTACAATAACCTATACAAAATTATTTATTTTTCTTGATGAGTTAATTTCGAAACGCATGTTCCCTTCTCCTGCTTTAGGGGTTTTCCAAAGGGCTTTTCTGAAAAGTTGAAACATTAAAAAGAAACTCAAAGCACACCATAAAGAGGAAACAGCGTTCTAAAATGTCTCCTCCTCACATAACAGGCACACAGACTGTTTCCTCCAATAGCGTCCATGTGACTCCACTGTGATCTTCATCTATTGTGGGAGAGTTTTAGAAAGCTCTCTCTGCGCTATGTGTGGGAGCGGGCCTCTCAGCCCAGGCTTGGTCTTCTCCTTCCCTCATTCAGGCTTCCAAAACCTATCTCATAAAACACAGACTGCAAGAGCTAGAAAGCCCTTAAGAATAACTTTGTCAGGCTTCTTCATTATGCAGATGAAGAAACAGAGATCCAGAGGGAAGGAGAGATGTGTCCAAAATTACATAGGAAGCCATCAAGAATACGATTTAGTTGTTCTGACTCCCAGCCAGTCTAGTGCTCCCTCTGCCATGTGTCCTTGCCTTTCTCAGAGAACATGTTTCCCTGTTGTCATCTAAGAGCAACCAGGCATACATCTAGGACTCTGAGGCGGAATATAATTACAAAACTATGTCTATCCCAAATACTGACTTCTTTTTAGAATCAGAGGCCCAGTGTCAAGAAATAATACATTCCATATGCCATTATTATGGCTACAAAACTTACCTTCACGAAAAGCTCAATTTCAGGGTCTGCCATCTTTCTGTTTTTACTGCCAGTTGTCAGCCCCCTGCCTCCTGCAGAGTCCAAAGTGCTCCTGGACTCTTTTCTCCCAGTTTTGTCTGAAGGCTCAGATAAAGTTGGTGCTTTAAGAGAAAGGTCTGGTTTGTAGTAGACTGAGTCAGACCTGGGGCCAGTCTCTCTTCTGAAGAGGTGGGGTGCAGATAATTCTGGATGCTTGAGAGCAGCTCTTGAGTTTATTTTCCTTCTTCCTCTTGACTTAACATTTGAAACAAGGAGGAGCTGAAGGGGTGTGTATAAACTGGCTGGCTACAAAAGTGGGGGTGTTTCCAGAAAGGCTTCAATGCCATGAGTCAGCATAGGAAAAACACATACACACAAATACACACATGCAGTGCTGGCTTCTATATATCAAGCGGACCAGATGTTCTCTAGAGCCTCCCTTCGAGTCCTGGGCTTCATGCCCAGAAAATGGACTCTTATTGCTGTTCCTGTAAACTGACAGCAGCAAAAAGCTTTTCCAGGAAAAGGGCCAGAAATGGCTTGGGTTGTATCATTGAAAAGGATGTTTATCTAATGATACCGTCTACAAGGGGGTTAAAAAAAAAAAGTGAACTTCATCAAATGTCTCCACCCCAATTTCTACTGCGCACACAGCCAAATTTCCCTTCTGGATTATCGCTTTCACTTCTCTTCTAAAACTAGGGAATGTTCACTGGGTTGGTTGAGTCTGAGGGGCATCCTCCGCACGCCCCATCTCATTCTTACTTCTGGGAAATCTGCACGGGGACAGATCACTTCCTGGTTTTGGGCTCTGGACCGGGAACCACGAGCGGTTCTGGATCTCTGCTTGTCAGCCTTGGGAGAGGCAATAAGATATCCAAGCTGATCACTTGGTGTCTGCAGTATTTCTGGCAGTTGTCTTTTTTGCCTGCCAGGCTGAGGGCGGGGGTGAGGGGAGAGGCTGGATTAATAAACCCGTTTGGTGGGAAGAGTGTCTGATCGAAGTCAAGGTGAACATAGATCCACCAGCTGGATGCCATTGTGACCCTGTTTCTACAACACCAAACGTCCCCTGTGCTCATAAGGGCTGGACACTCTGCCATTGGCCTCACGTAAAGAATTTACGTGTTAAGACGCTCCTGGCAAAACCCGGTCTGTGCCACAACTACAGGTTCTAGGTGAGGAGTGCCTGATGTGAAGGTGGGTGTTCTTCTGGACCTGGGATCTGGCGATTTTCCAAACAGTTGATCAAGTGACAGGGACGGAGAAACTGTGAGAGTCCTCTGCTGAGTCGACCTTGAGGGTGAGTTTAGGACTGGCTGTTTGGCCGGCACTGGCGAATGCTTTGTTTGGCCATATTTCTACTCTATTCATTTATTATTTCACTCCAAAGACAATCAATGAGTGCTTAGTCTGTGCCAGCATGCCGATCCACTCACTGAGATTGGCAGTGAGGGAAGCCGGTAAGTTTGGGAGGAGAAGAGCAGTTCCACCTTAAGCCTGCTAAGTCAGAGGCATAGCAGGCTCTCTCTTCCCAAATCCCAATATAGAATCAATACAAAATCGGCTCACTTCTGCTTCCTGAATATTTTTAAACCTACCCACTTCTCTTTGCCCCCACCGCTACTCCAGATTTCAAGCCAGCAGCATTGTTTTTTATTCATTTATTAAAAAATCGTTTATCGTTGAAGTGGAATTGATCTACAAGGTTATATTAGTTTCAAGTGTACGACATATTGATCCTGCAGTTCTATACGTTACTGGGTACTCTCCAAGATAAATGTAGTCACCATCTGTCAACACACAATGTTATTGTAATATTATTCACTATATTCCCTATGCTGGGCTTTTCATCTCTGTGACTTACCTTTTTATTTTAGGGGCACCTGGGTAGCTCTCAGTTGAGCATCCAACTTTGGCTTAGGTCATGATCTTGTGGTTTGTGGGTTCGAGCCCCACGGTGGGTTCTGTGCTGACAGCTCAGAGCCTGGAGCCTGCTTCAGATTCTGTGTCTCCGTTTCTACCTCTCCCCTGCTCGTGCCCTGTCTCTCTCTCAAAAATAAATAAACACTGGGGCGCCTGGGTGGCTCAGTTGGTTAAGAGTTCAACTTCGGCTCAGGTCATGATCTAGTGGTCCGTGGGCTCGAGCCCCGTGTTGGGCTCTGTGCTGACAGCTCAGAGCCTGGAGCCTGTTTCAGATTCTGTGTCTCCCTCTCTCTCTGCCCCTCCCCGGCTTATGCTCTGTCTCTCTCTGTCTCAAAAATAAATAGACGTTAAAAAATTATAAAAAAAATAAACATTAAAAAAATTTTTAAACCTTTTTAAAAAATAGTTTATTGTCCAGTTGGTTTCCACATAACACCCAGTGCTCATCCCCACAAAACCTTTTATTTTAAAAGATCCAAATCATTTCTTCACACCTCAGCCCTCATGTGAAAACCACCACTCCTATCATCACCACAGCAACAACACAGGACAGTCCAGTAGGCTCTGTACAATCCTTAATAAGTTGTGAAAAAGGTGAACTTTCTTTTATCACTTCTTCCCTTTAAGACTTTTAAGAGTCTTAAAAATTTTTTGTACTGGGGCACCTGGGTGGCTCAGTCAGTTGAGTGTCCAACTTCAGTTCAGGTCATGATCTCACAGTTTGTGAGTTCCAGCCCCACATTGGGCTTTGTGCTGACAGCACAGAGTCTGCTTCAGATCCTCTGTCCCCTCCTCCCCCCATCCCCTGCCCCTTCCCTGCTTGTGCTCTCTCTCTCAAAAATAAATAAAACATTAAATTTTTTTTTGTACTGACACAACGTGGATGGACCTAAAGGGTATGGTATTAAGTGAAATAAGTCAGACAGAAAGACAAGGACCATGTAGTTTCACTTATATGTGGAATCTTCAAAACAAAACAAACACAAAAAGAGACTTTGAATTTTTCTAATTTAAATTCCAATTAGATAACATACAGTGTGACACTAGATTCTGGTGTACAATATGGTGATTCAACACTTCCATACGAGACCCAGTACTCATTAAAACACGTGCACTCGATCCCCATCATCCATCCAAGTCATTCCCCTGACCACCTCCCCTCTGTCAACCAGCAGTTTGTTCTCTATTGGTAAGAGTCTGTTTCTTGGTTTTCCTCTGTCTTCCCTTACCCTATGATCATTTGTTTCTTAAATTCCACATATGAATGAAGTCATATGGTATTTGTCCTTCCCTCACTGACTTACTTCACCTAGTATACTCTTTCGCTCCATCCATGTTGTTGCAAATGACAAGATTTCATTCTTTTTTATGGCTGAGTAATATATCCATCCCCCATTTTCTTTATCCATTCATCAGTCAATGAACAGTTGGGCTGTTTCCAGAGTTTGGCTATTGTTGACAACACTGCTATAAACATCGGGGTGCATGTATGCCGTCAAATTCTTATTTTTGTATCCTCTGGGTAAATACCTAGTAGTGCAATTGCTGGCTTGTAGGGTAGTTCTATTTTTAAATTTTTGAGGAACCTCCATACAGTTTTCCAGAGTGGCTGTGCCAGTTTGCATTCCTGCCAACAGTTTAAGAGGGTTCCCCTTTCTCCACATCTTCAACAACATTCGTTGTTTCCTGAGTTCTTAATTTTAGCTATATGACAGGTGTGAGGAGGTATCTCATTGTGGGTTTTTTAAAAAAAAATTAACATTTATTCATTTTTGAGGGTGGGGAGGGGCAGAGAGAGAGGGAGACACAGACTCCAAAGCAGGCTCCAGGCTCTGAGCTGTCAGCACAGAGCCCGATGTGGGGCTCGAACCCACAAGTGGTGAGATCATGACCTGAGCTGAAGTCAGATGTTCAACAGACTGAGCCATCCAGGTGCCCCATCTCATTGTGGTTTTGATTTGTATTTCCCTGATGATGAGTGATGTTGAGCATTTTTTCATGTGACTGTTAGCCATCTGGATGTCTTCTTTGGAAAAGTGTCTGTTTATCTCTTCTGTCCATTCACTGGATTGTTTTTTGGATGTTGAGTTGTATAAGTTCTTTTGATATTTTGTATACTAACCCTTTATCAAATATGTCATTTGCAAATATCTTCTCCCATTCTGTTGGTTGCCTTTTGGGTTTGTTGATTGTTTCCTTTGCTATGCAGTAGCTTTTAGTTTTGATGAATTCTAAGTAGTTTATTTTTGATAAAAATATTTCCTTAATTTCACTTTTGGAATGATCATACTAGTATGCAGAAATGCAATTGTTTCTTTTAAAGACTCAAGACTGGTCTTTTCTGATGACAGATGAGACACTCAGTGGTGGCTGTAACCACTCTGGTCTGGATAAATGGAGGTCTGTGTTGCTGAGTCCACGCATGATCTCCATCCCTGCCACAATGGCTACTTTGTTCATGAGCCCATGGTACACTGGCAAGTGTGGCTGGGGAAAGAGGCAGGCTGGTATCCACAGAACAGTTCATTTTATCCCCTTGAGTATGAAAATCCTTCTCTGCTGAGGTCACCCTTTAGTGAGCATTCACGTGGGACACAGATATCATCACATTTTTTTCCCATTTAGAGAGGCCTATCCATATACGAATTCATTCAAGTTTCTTGTTACCAACTTTCCAATCATTTTCCTTAGAGGTTCCTTGACCATCCAACCAAACCATTGGCTACTGCCCATGAGTCAGTATATAAACACGTATCTGGCCATTTCTCCTTCCAAGCAAAGTGAACAACCAGGTGCACTGCGTTAAGTTCTGCCCATTGGGAGTATTTCCCTCCACCTGTGGATGGCACCTGCATATTGTACAGAACCATCTGTAAACCAGGCTAAAGTCTTCTCTTCCTCTGTCCACTGATCATAGGGAACTCCTCATAAGGCCATAGGTGAGCCTGGGAGAGAGAAAATCATGTAACAGGAGCGAGGACCATGGGCATTCGAGCCACTTCTCGACAACCACTGCTCTGATCTCCATCTCTGTAAAACCGCCTGTCCCCGGACATTTTGTAAATATATTCATACACTATGTCACCTTTAAAACTGGCTGCTATCAGGGCGCCTGGGTGGCTTAGTCGGTTAAGCGTCTGACTTTCGCTTAGGTCTTGATCTCGCGGTTCGTGGGTTCGAGCCCCGCGTCGGGCTCTGTGCTGACTGCCAGCTCAGAGCCTGGAGGCCGTTTCAGTCTGTGACTCCCTCTCTCTCTGACCCTCCCCTGCTCACGCTCTCTCTCTCTCCTAGAAATAAATAAAACATTAAAAAAAAACTGGCTGCTATCACTCAACATATTGCTTTTAAGGTTTATCTAGATTGTTCAACTAGAATGTATCAATAGTTATGTTTTATTGTCAAGTATTATTTCATTATATGGATATATCACAGTTTGTTTAATCGTTTACATATTGTAGGACATTTTGGTTTCCAGGTTTTGGAAATTTTGAATAAAATGCTATAAACATTTATGGACAGGTTTTTGTATAAATGTAAATTTTCCTTTCTCTAGGCCAAATACTAAGGAGTTGGACTGCTAAATCACATGAAAATTCCCTCAGGCCCCTTCCCAATTACTCCCATACTCATTTCCTATAGGCAACCACTGATCTTATTTTTTCCTACCACATATTAGTTTTGAAGTTCTAGAACTTCTGATAATTGGAGTCAAAGTGTAACTACTTTCAGTGAAGCTTGAGAGTCATCCATATTTTGCATGTATCAATGATCCATTCCTTTTCATGATTTAGTGTTATTCAGCTGTATTAATAAACCACACTTTGTTTATATATTCAACTTTGATGGGCATCTGGCCTGTTTTTAGTTTTTTATTATTACGAAAATAGCTACTATAAATATGTGTGTTCAAGTTTTTGTGTGCAAATATGCTTTCATTTCCCTTGGACAATTCCTAAAAGTGGAAGTGTTAGGTAATAGGTTAGGTGTATATCTAGCTTTACAAGAAACTGCTCAACTGTTTTCCAAAGTGTTTGTACCCTTTTACACTCCCACTGTGTGTGAGGGTCCCAGTTGTTCCATATCCTTGCCAAAATTTGGTGTTGTCAGCTGGTTAGTTTGGTGTTGTCATCAGGTAGATATAAGGTGATATCTCATTGTGGCTTTAATTTGCAATTAACTGATGATAAAAGATGTTGAGCACATTTCAATTTGCCACGAGAATGATGCTAAAATCTCTAACATGATTGGAATTTTTCTGATATCTGAATAACCATTCTGGCTTTCTTATGCCTTCTGTTTTTGTAATGTAAATTTTATATTGTTCTACTTTTTAAATATTGTTCTACCTTTAATCTTTGTATCTATATTTAAGAGCATCTCTTTTTATTTATTTTTTAAAGTGAGAGGGAGAGAGAGAGACAGAGCTGACAGCTCAGAGCCTGAGGCCTGCTTCTGTGTCTCCCTCTCTCTCTGCCCCTCTCCTGTTTGTGTGCTCTCTCTATCAAGAATAAACAAACATTAAGAAAAAAAAAAAGCCTTAACACAAAAAGACTGACCTCCTTGGAAGAGAGGGAAATCAGCCATTAAGCCTGCAAACTGCCTTAGGACTCCAACTGCACCTCTTTAATGGGTCTCCTGGCTACTAGCCTTTCCTGCACATTTGGTGCTTTTCAAGGCTCCACAATCATGTGAACCAATACCTTAACATCAATCTTTCTGCTTGTACAAATAAACATATATGTGTATATGTATGTATATATACACATATGTAAGTAAACACATAGAGATTCTGTTCATTTTATTTCTCTGGAGAACTCTAATGTTGTTCATAAATCCAGTGCCAGGCTCTCTGGTAACCCCTCCCGCCACTTCCTCAGTGCAAGGAGTTAGACCAGAGGCCTAAGGAGGCTTTTCCTGAAGCCCCAACCCAAATACTATCATCAGCCACATTCCATAACTCCTAAACACTCTTGGTCTAAGACAGTAAGGCAGCCAGCCGGGCCCGTAGCGCAGGTGGACAGGAAAGCACCAGGAAAAGCAAAAGCAGGAGGGAGCATGCGCCCTAACCGCTTTCTTTGTAAATGCCAGTATAATGAGTAGGCAGGGTTAGTTTCCGGTGTGCAATATAGCGACTCGGCGATTGTGTACATTACTCAGGGTTCATCACCACATGTTCACTCCTTAATGCCCTTCACCCATTTCACCCATCCCCTCCCACCTCCCCTCTGGGAACTACCGGTACGTTCTCTGTATTTAAGAGTATGTTTTTTTGGTCTGTCTCTTTCTTCCTCGATCTTTTGTTTCTTCAGTTCCATGAGTGAAATCATACAGTATTTGTCTTTCTCTGACTGGCTCATTTCACATAGCATTATACCTTCTAGATGCATCCACGTTGTTGGAAGCGGCAAGACGTCATTCCTTTTTATGGCCGAGTAATAGTCCACCGTGTGTTTCTATACGTAGGTCTTCTTTATCCATTCGTCTATGGATGGCCGCTTGGCTCGCTTCCACATTTCGACCATTGTAAATAATGCCGCAATAAACATAGGGGCGCATGTGTCTTTTTGAATTAGTGCTTTCATTTTCTTTGTGTAAATACCCAGTAGCACAACTGCTGGGTTGTAGGGTAGTTCTATTTTTAACTTTTCGGGGAGCCTCCACACTGTTTTCCAGAGCGGCCGCACCCGTTTGTATTCCCAGCAACAGCGCAAGAGGCTTCCTTTTTCTCTACATCCTCGCCAGCACGTTGTTTCTCGTGTTTTGTATTTTAGCCATTCTGACAGGTGTGAGGGGCTATTTCACTGTGGTTGTAACTTGCATTTCCCTGATGACGAGCGACTTCAGGCATCTTTTCCTGTGTCTGACACCCTGAGCCCTTTTGCAAAAAATCAGATGGGGTTTCCAGGGCTCCGAAAGGCCCTTCCTGGCAGACAAGCGCGGGCGCAGGAATGCTGGCCGAGCCCGTCTCGGGTGGGCCTGTCCCCCGTGTCCTCACCTATTGCTTCCACATTCTGTTGAAACACAAGTGGGAAAGACTACGCTACCAGTCCCACCCCTTCCGACGC
>NW_024081805.1:484135-530340 GCF_003009895.1 Hyaena hyaena | reverse complement strand
TAAAAAAAAAAAAAAAAAAGAATGAATAATCCAATTAAAACATGGGCAGAAGACATAAATAGTTATTTTTCAAAGAAGGCATGCACACTCTGGAAAACAGTATGGAGGTTCCTCAAAAAAATCACAATAGAACTGCCCTACGACCCAGCAATAGCACTGCTAGGAATTTACCCAAGGGATACAGAAGTGCTGATGCATAGGGGCACATGTACCCCAATGTTCATAGCAGCACTCTCAACAACAGCCAAAACATGGAAAGAGCATAAGTTTCCATCAACTGACGAATGGATCAAGATGTGGTTTACCTATACAATGGAATACTACATGGCAATGAGAAAGAATGAAATCTGGCCATGTGTAGCAACATGGATGGAAACTGAGGGTGTTATGCTGAGCAAAATAAGTCAGGCAGAGAGGGACAGATACCATATGTTTTCACTCATATGTGGAACAGGAGAAACTTAACAGGGGACCATAGGGGAAGGGAAGGGGGAAAAAATAGTTAAGGAGAGGGAGGCAGGCAAACCAGAAGAGACTCTTAAATACTGAGAACAAACTAAGGGTTGATGGGGGTGGGAGAGAGGGGGAAATGGGTGATGGGCATGGAGGAGGGCACTTGTTGGGATGAGCACTGGGTGTTATGAGGAAACAAACTTGACAATAAAGTATAATTTTTAAAAAAAGGCATGCAGATGGCCAAGAGACACATGAAAAGATGTTCAACATCAATGATCATCGGGGAAATACAAATCAAAACTACAATGAGATATTACCTCCCACCTGTCAGAATGGCCAATATCAACAACGCAAGAAACAACGGGTGTTGGCAAGGATGGGGAGAAAGGGGAACCCTCTTGTACTGTTGGTGGGAATGCAAACTGGCGCAGCCCCTCTGGAGAAAAGTATGGAGGTTCCTCAAAAAGTTAAAAATAGAGCTACCCTATAATCCAGCAACTGCAATAGGAGATACTTAACCCAAGAATACAAAAATACTAATTCAAAGGGATACATGCACCCTGATGTTTATAGCAGCACTATCTACAGTGGCCAAATTATAGAAACAGCCCAAGTGTCCATCAACTGATAAGCAGATCAAGAAGATGTGGTATGTAGATGCAATGGAATGTTACTCAGCCATAAAAAGGGATGAAATCTTGCCATTGATGACATGGATGGAGCTAGAGAGTATAATGCTAAGCGAAATAAGTCAGAGAAAGACAAACAGCATATGATTTTACTCATATGTAGAATTTAAGACACAAAACAAACAAGCAAAGGGAAAAAATAAAAGAGAGAGAAAAACCAAGAAACAGACTCTTAACTATAGAGAACAAACTGATGGTTACCAGAGGGGATGCAGCTGGGGGTTGGGGGGGATGGGTGAAATAGGGAATGGGTATTAAGAAGTGCACTTGTGATGAGAACAAAGTATTGTACAGAAGTGCTGAATCACTATATTGTAAACCTGAAACTAATATAACACCATATGTTAACCAATTGGAATAAAATTAAAACTTTAAAACAATTTTCAATAAAATAAAACTAAAATTAAAAAAGAAACATTTAGCTATGTAAGAGTAACTTAAAAAAGCTATGGGACTATCTGGGTTTTCCTCCTAGGCCTGGAAAGAAGAGGTCCTCAAGAGAGGTCCCATAGGGAAAAGATAAAGAACCACATTGCTTTCTTTTAGACTCCATTTATATCAGATCAACAGAAATGAGACTGAAGAAAAACTGATCAAATTCCAATCTGATAATGCTCCAAAGTTACATGATATTCCAGAAGTCATAGTGAGGACTTCAGGAGAGCCATAAAGTCACTCACATTGTAATATCTGATGCCACAATATGGAAGATAATGATACAATGATACATTTGTCAGCTCCACAAATATATTTTTCTAGGACTTCCTCAGGGTTCTTTGAATGACAAAAAAAGAAACCCACTTGGACCCCCAACATGTCTCTCTACAATAGGAAAACAGAGTACAAATGTGGAAACTGGTGTATGATAGAATAAAGGGCTCCTCCCAATGGTGGGCCTGGTTTGACCAGGTACCTGAAGCTATGGTGAAATTAACAGCCAACAAATACCAAGTCTTTTTAAGAGAGCTTTAATAAAAGAAATAGGATTTTTCAGAAAATCTGCAAGGCTAAACACCCAGGCTTGAAAGTACAGAGACAACATCACGCTAGGAATATTCTAATATATAAATTCTAAGAACAACCAGGAGAACTCAGGCCTGGAGAAAAATGAAGGCAGTCACGTATGTGAAAGGTCTGCATTCCTCCTGACAAGTCCTACAAGGAAGAGAAAAGGTATACTGGCTTTTCCCCCACTTTACCTGATCATGACTTTCTGATAATTCTCCCAGTCTCCTGTGTACTCCACCCCAAAATTCCCTTCTATTTTTCACTACTCCTCTCCTATTTTCACTCATTCTGTCTAGTTATATTTATAAAGTACATAGTAGTTCTCTGACCGGGGTCAGGAGCCCAAAGCTACAAGTGGTCTGTGAGATTTAGCATCAGGGGATGTACTAAGGCTTCGTATTTATCAATTCTTTACAGCTTCACAGTGAAGGTCACAAAATATCTCCAACCTACACTGGAGGAAACTGAGGCTCAGGGAGGTTAAATATCTCTCCCACCGGCACAGGACCAATAAACAGTAGGTGTCAACTAGGAACAGAAAGAAATTTTTCAATATTTAGGAGCAGGGAGAGGGTTATGATTATTATCCTGGATTGAGTTTTTAACTCTTGGACATGACCACAGGATAAGTTATTTTAAAGTAAGCAAATAACTACTGGAATTTCTTCCCATACATAGGAAGAACACATCCCCAAGCCAGTTTTCATTTATAAAGAGAAGAAGAAAGTTACTTTTTCTTTATGCCCATGAAGGCAAGCTCAACATTAACACAATTGCAGATGCAGTGAAAAAATTCCCATCAGAATACACTCCAAATGAACTGGAGAGCCAGGCCGTCGTGAGGACTGCAGGACAGGACTCCATCCTGGACTATCTGAAAGCCCAAGGCAGGAGATTATTACATACGATGACTTCTCAGCTATGAACAAACCTATTGTTTTAGTATCTTTTGTTTATTTATTTTGAGGGAGGAGAGGAGAGGAGAGGAGAATCCCAAGCAGGCTCTGAGCTGTCAGCACAGAGCCTGAAGAAGGGCTCAGTCTCACAAACTCTAAGACCATGGCCTGAGCCAAAATCAAGAGTCAGACACTTAACCCAATGAGCCACCCAGGAGTGTTTTTTTAATGTTTGTTTATTTTTGAGAGAAAGAGACAGCATGAGCAGGGGAGGTACACAGAAAGAGGGAGACATAGAATCTGAAATGGGCTCCAGGCTCTGAGCTGTCAGCACAGAGCCCAACGCGGGGCTCAAATTTATAAACCCTGAGATCCTGACCTGAGCCGAACTCAGACACTTAACCAACTGAGCCACCCAGGTTGCCCCCCTGTTGTAGTATTTTTTTTAATTAAACAATGAAAATATGATGGAAAAAAAAAAAAAAGATGCATCCTGAGAAAATCCATTAGTACAATTTCTGCTGCTTGACATGGGGAGGAGAACTTCACAATGGAGATGATCCTCCAAGAATTAAAAGGGGGCTGCTAACCTGAAGGAGAGCTCAATGCATCCTCCTGTCTTTCCCCTTGTTGCTCACTATTTTTCCCCATGCGTCTCGGGTTCTCATTTACTATGCTGAGTGACAAAAAACGTAGCAGTTCTCAGAATGACAACTGGATTCCAATCATTCCAGGACACTTTTCTAACAGTGGCTGGGCTAGGAAAATCCTAATGGAATCTACTCATCTTCTGTACACGTGGTTTCCTAAGTTAGGTCTGCCACTGAATGACCATGAACACATCCAGGTTCTCCTCCCATCCTTTTCACTAGCAACTCATCCCATTTTAGCCAGCAGGATCAATTATATTTGTCAAAACTACACTCTGGCCTTCACAGCCTCTGGAATTAAGAGGTTAAAACTTCATCAAGTAAATCTGTCAAAAGTAGCTGACACCTTGAATTCCCACTCCACACATGTGCCGACACCAGGGCCCAACATGGAGATAGGGCCATCTGACATGCCATCACCATTTCATTGTAAATGCGGGATCACACTTCCTACCTGGCAACTGGACACGTAACATGCCATACCCAGGACCGGACATCGATAGGCTGGACACCAGAAGCTACAGTGAATTCAAATCCAGCAAATACCTATCTTTTCAGGGGACCTTAAAAATATAAAAGAGGCTTTCAGAGAATACACACTAGTCTAAATATCCTATTTTAACATTAATGGAAAAGAGATAATCCAATATACAAATTCTCTCTGACAACAACCAGACAGAGCAGAAGGTCCAGATGTGGTGGGGTCTCACACAATGATAGGACAAAGGAACACTGGCTTACCACCACTTTTGAAATACCTAAAGTAGGTAACGAAATGTGCCCACAGTACCTACAATTAAGGGTACAATGAAGGAAAAGGCTATCGGTCAGATATATCCCTGAATGTCTGTCTTTTTTTAAATGTTTTTTATTTATTTCTGAGATAGAGAGAGAGAGAGACAGCAGGAGCAGGGGAGGGTCAGAGAGAGAGGGAAACACAGAATCTGAAGCAGGCTCCAGGCTCTGAGCTAGCTGTCAGCACAGAGCCTGACACGGGGCTCAAACCCATGAACCGTGTGATCATGACCTGAGCTGAAGTCGGATGCTCAACCAACTGAGCCACCCAGACACCTCTGAATGTCTGTCTTGAAGTGGATATCGAAAGCAACTTGTTCTCTGATAATAAGCATTGGCCAAGACTCATAAGACCCAAACAATAAATGCCTAGAACTACATACTCTAAGGCAAGATACTCTGCTAACCAGATAAAACCTGACCAAAACTAGGTCTGCTAGCATTAGCCTACCAAGTGGAAGTGGAAGAAGGAGGTAAGAAATTTTGGAGGCAGTTACCAGTGTGGTAGGCATTGTCTTCACTGTCCTGAATCTGGGCCTCCTCCCACATCCCCCAATCTCATAATCAAACACCTGGGAGACACCTTCTGGGAAAATGCTACATTTATATTTTTTTATGTTTTTATTTTATTGTTGAGAGAAAGACAAGAGTGTGAGTGGGGAAGGAACAGACAGAGAGGGAGACACAGAATTTGAAGCAGGCTCCAGGCTCTGAGCTGTCAGCACAGAACCCGACGCGGGGCTCGAACTCACGGATAGTGAGATCATGACCTGAGCTGAAGTCAGACATTTAACCAACTAAGCCACCCAGGTGCCCCAAAAAATGCTACCTTTAGAGGCCAAACTGATTAAAAAGAGAAAGGGCTGCATAGAACAGTGATGCTGAAGATGCTAGAAAAATAGTCAGAAGAGCACAGATCTCAGCGAGGGGGTTTAAGTCTCTTGATCTTCTTCCTGTCATTACCAATACAGATGCGGCCAGACAGGCTTGAAACATAGGGTCGGGCATGGATAACCAGGTGACCTCCACTCCTTGTCCTCCAGCACAGCTGGCAGGGCCAAGGAGCTAAGTGCATAGCCAACTACTACCTTCATGGCATTTTCCCAATACACAACCTTCCCAAATACATTCTCTCAACTACAACCTTCATGGTATTTTCCCACTCACTGTATTTATGGACCTCAGTACACTCTGCATAGCCTACTGCCCTGAATACTTTATCAGGGAGCTGGCTACTGCCCCTGCTACTGTCCTGTTCCATACTTAACCAGTCAACCTGCAGGCTCATGCCCGTATTTTTCCAAAAGGGCACCGTGACCTACCTTATCAGCTTCCAAGAAAAGGGAATTTAAAACCCCCGTGAAGTCCATCTGCCAAAGGCACATGAGCCAAAGCTTGATGTAACTTTCCCTCTTTTACAGCAAGACAAACTGGTCAACTTTTGTGGCCATTTTGTAGCAGCAACAACTCTTCTCTCAGGAACATAGAACCATTTGGGAAAGATGGCCGTTGTTCCTCGGCTACGTGGGATACAGTGTATAAAACCATCTATGTTGTTTCAAACATCCCAACTGGCAAGTAAGCCCTGAATTCTGTTGTGGATTGTAAATCCCCTTGCTGGTGGGCATCCAAGGCCATAGAGAATAACACCTTCAACGTTCTAGTCAACAAGATACCAGAATACCATGAAAAGTGCTGAACATCAGAGAAATTATCCTCTGGTACCACATGAAATTCACAGTTCAACAGAGAACACATTAAAATACCAGTTACATATTAGTGCACAGACTAGATGAGGAAGCGCTGCGTTCACAGGCCTTTCAATGACAGAATCACTTTTAAATTTTTATCTTCTCACTACAAGTTCTCTCTGCTGCTTTCAGACTGTGCAGAAACAGAGACCAGGAATACTATGACGCAGACACCGCAACACCAGCTTCCTGGAGACCGTCTCCTATCCTCAGGTGGAAGCCCAGGATATAAAGAGGAGGGGACCATGCGGTGGGGGCACCTGGCACTAGTAAGCACTGATTTGCACATTCTTTCAGTCATTCTCTGGCCCACCAAAAAACATACTTTTAGAAACAATTAGGCATCAGTTGGGCAGGTGATTTTAACGAGATTTTAATGAGAAAGTGCCTCATGAGGAGGAGGGCCAGAAGAGCAGACTCCAGTGCAACCTTTCAAAAAGCAGCCCTCAGGGTGCCTGGATGCCCACAGGAAGAAGAGCAGGAGCTAGAACTGTCCCTGCCAATGCAGACAGAAAGAGGCTGATGTGGGAGAGGACTGCACATCCGCCAGCTGCCGAAGACAGACGTGCATTTTCCACATTTCATCTGTAGACCCTGAAAAAGGTACAATAGTGGGCACCTTCCCCACCCTTATCAAGGTGGAACCAAGGTTACGTCCTCCATGCCTCAAGCAAATGACAGTTTCAGAGAGCTGGATGTATGTCCTCTGGAGTTAGGGGTACGGTGAGACAAGTGTATGACACAGAAACGAACCTGAGAACCTGAGGCAGGGACCAGCGGGGTCGGAAGATACAAGAGAAGACTGGCTTAGAGCAGATAGCACTTCTAACAGCTGCTGTAAGAACAGCTGTGTTTTCTACGGTCCACACACACTCAGCGAAAGGAGGTCTTAAAAGTGACACACCCAAGATGGGCACCTGGAGAGACAGCAAACCCCAATACAAGAGAGGCCTGCAGAAGCCTGGCTATTCAGAGCAGGGGGCGGGGGGGTGGTTAACGTCCAGAGAGAAGCTGCATCCATGGTCCCTTTACGTAACGGGACACAAGGCACTAATGTCCCACTCACATGGGGAAGGAAGGTAGGGGTGAGGCTGCCCTGCAAAAGAGAGGTCTGTGTTTTCCAAAGTCAGTATGTGTATTCTGAGAAAGTGATAATAGTGGGCATTTCCCGCACCCTTGTCAGGACCAAACAAAGATTACTTTCTCCTGACCTTAATCAAAGAAAAGCAAGCTGGAGAAAGCTGGACTGGTGTCTTCGTCAGTTAGCCAGATACCAGAGCTTAATGCCGGCCTCGTGCAAACAGGTCAGCAGTCAAGGGCTGGAAATGTTTGGCTAGAAGATACAATGAGAGGGCTGGATGGAACACCAACTGCAGTTCGTCCACATGCATAGGACTGTGACTTCCAAGGTCGACATGAGTGACCCTATAAAAGACCAGGTTGTCTGAGATGGAAGGCACCAACGTAGAGAAGCCAAAGAAGCAGTGACCCCAACAGAAATGCAGGTCATAAGAGACTAGGGGCTAAAGGGGAGTTTAGTGGCCAGTGAGAGGAAAGGCACCTGATGAGGCAGTGGCCAGCAGTCTCAGGTCCCTTAGGAAGCTCAAAACGTGCCCATGACAGTGTCAGCTCAGGATCTCACTCCTCACAGTCCCCAAACCACATTACAACTTTACACACCAGGCCAAGGTGTGGTCTTCTCCACACACCTCTCTCTCTTGAGATCACATCCAGAGTGGTGACCAAGGAGTAGAGGGAGAAGAAGAGAGGAAAGGCAACAAGAGGTACTATATCTATCCTCTCAACACTATGCACACATCACCGGCAGGATGACAAAATCCATGAGGGCTCCAGGTGCTTTAGAGAGAAATCCCCAGTATTCAGGAACATAGCATTCTGACTCTTAGAGTACACTGGGCTGCTTGGAAGTGACCACAGGATGGTTGGTTATTTAAGAGTTAACAGTTGGCTATGAGACCTTCTGGGAATTTCCTCCCAGACTAGGGAAGAACATATGCCCAAGGGACTTTTCATGCATGAGTAGGAAAAGAAAAAAGTTATTTTCTCTTTACACTTGTCAAATGATACCCAACAAACTTTTGACAAAGACCTACTCTACAAGAAAGCCCATCTTTTGGAAAAGTTTCTGCTTTCCCTCCAACATCTGGTAGGACAACACTACCAAAACAGTATCTCAAAAAGAAATGCTTAGAAAGCCCTGTGCAAATGTGAATCGATAACCTTAGAAAAGGTCACCTTATCTGTGAAATAGGAAATGATAAAATCCCACTTCATAGCTACGTGGCTCGAATGAGAGCATTCCATTTTGGCCCACAGGCTATCACCTATATTTTCCCAACAGGATATTATGGCCTTAGCCTCCGAGTGGAAGGAAGTAAAAATCCTGTGAGATCAAAGCGTCAAAAGCCTCTGAAAGCTCACGAGCTTGGGCCAGGGGCCCAAGTGAAGACAGGTCACTTCAAGGCACCTTCACTGCCATGTGCCCAAACCTGGGCTCAGGCTTCTGGGCCTGGCCAGGAGCCACAGGTCTACAAACCGCCAAGGAAACATCAAGGAGAGAGGCTAGTGTTCACCAAAACAAAGCACTACCTACAAAGGCCAGCCAGATTGACAAGATCCCTGAAGCTGCAGTGAATTCAACAACCAGCTAATACTGAGACTTTTTAATGGGCCTTTAAATTTACAAAAGAGGCCCCCTGAGAGAACCCAAAAGGCTAAACACCAAGGCTTGAAAGTGCAGAGACAACGTCACAATGGGGATATTCCGATACAGACATTTTCTCTGAGAACAAGGAGGAGAATTCTGTTCCAGAGATATATGAAGGCAGTCACATATGTGAGGGGTCTCCATGCACCCTGAAAACTCCTACAAGGATGGGACAAAGGGATACTGCCTTCCCTCACTTTATCCCAACCTGACTTCCGAGTCCTCTCCTACACCCCCACTTTTCTCTCCCTCCGCCATACTGCAACCTTGTGTTCACATCAGTTTCTTCAGTATGACACTGACAGCATAAGCAACCAAAGTAAAAGTAACTGAAATGGAAATTATCAAAATTTTTTAAATTTTATGTCAAAGAACAGTATCAAAAAGTGAAGACGATCCACAAAATAAGAAAATTTACTTGCAAATTACATCTGATAAGGTTGTACTACCTAAAATAAACAAAGAACTCTTAAAAATCTATGAGCAAAAGAACCCAAATATGTAATGGGCATTTCTCCAAAAAGGATACACAAATGGCCAAAATGTACATGAAAAGATGCTTGATCTCATTAAGTCAGTAGGCAAATACAAATCAAAACCACAATGAGAAACCACTTCACACCCAACAGGACGGCTGTTGACAAGGATATGGGGAAATCAGAATCCATGTACATCTCTAGCATGCAATGCCCTCACCGCTGCAGAAAGCACTTTAATGGGTCCTTTAAAAAGCCAAATAGAGTTACCATATGGTCCAACAATCCCAGTATAGGCATACACCAAGATAACTGAAAAATATGTCCACACAGACACTTACCCTCAAATGTTCATGGCAGCATTATTCATAACAGGCAAAAAGTGGAAACAACCCAAATGTCCATCAGCTGGAGAAGGGAAAAACAAATTAGCTTTACAATGGGATATTATTCACCTAAAAAAAGGAGTGAAGGCAGAGCAAAGAGGATTTGGAGAGCAGCAAAAATACTCTATACAATAGTATACTGATAGATACATGTCATTATTCATTTGCCCAAACCCACAGAATTTTCAACACCAAGCATGTGCCTTAGGGTGAACTACAGACATCAGGTGATTATGACGTGTCGATATAGGTTCATCCTCACTAAATAACATACCATTCTGGGGAGTGACACTGATAATGAGGGAGGCTACAAATGTGTGGGGACAGGAGGCGTATGAGCACTGTCTGTATCTTCCTCTCAATTTCATATTAAACCTAGTACTACTCTAAAAAAAGTATTTTTTTAAATTTATGTTTTATTTATTTCTAGGAGAAAGAGAGACAGCGTGAGCAGGGGAGGGTCAGAGAGAGAGGGAGTCACAGACCGAAAGAGGCTCCAGGCTCTGAGCTGGCAGTCAGCACAGAGCCCGACGCGGGGCTCGAACCCACGAACCGCGAGATCATGACCTAAGCGAAAGTCGGACGCTTAACCGACTAAGCCACCCAGGCGCCCCTAAAAAAAGTATTTTTTAAAAAATGAATGAATGGGGGCACCCAGGTGGCTCAGTAGGTTGAGTGTCTGACTTCAGTTCAGGTCATGATCTCACAGTTAATGAGGTCAAGCCCTGCGTCGGGTTCTGTGCAGACAGCTCAGAGCCTGGAGCCTGCTTTGTATTCTGTGTCTCCTTCTCTCTTTGCCCTCCCCCATTCATGCTCTCCCCCTCTCTATCAAAAATAAATGGGCATTTAAAAAAAAGGAATGAAATGACTGACTCATGCTGCAACATGGATGAACCCCGGAAACTTTGATATTTAAGTGAAAGGAGTCATTCACAAAACACTGCATATCATAAGATCCTATTTAGAGCAAATGGCCACAACAAGGAAATCCTTAGAGTCAGATAATAGATTAGTGGTTGTCAGGTGATGCAGGAGAGTGAGGGAATGAAGGGTGATTGTTAAAAGGTATGGGGTAGCAATTTGAGGTTATAGAAATGTTCCAAAATAAGATAGTAGAAACAGGAGTATAACAATGAATATACTAAAAATCACTGTATGGATGTGAGCTGGATTTCAAAAAAAACGGCAAAATTAAAAAGCAATGAAGATTTACCAAATTCACTGTTTGTGTGGGTCACAAATTCAGGCACTGCTGAGCTGGGTGCTTCTGGCCCAGGGCACAGCACAAGGCTACAGTCAAGACGTCACCAGGGCTGTAACCCTCAGAATCGCCTGGAGCCGTAAGATCCCTCAGCCCTCAGAATCACAAGGCTGGCAAGTGGCGCCGGAAGTTCATGGGAGGCCCAGTTTCTTCCCAAACGGGCTTCTCCACAGGCTGCTTGAGTGTCCTCATGACGCGGTGGATGACTTCTCCTAGAAGGAGAGGGACAAATGTTGCTACCTCAAGCAAATGACAAAAGGTTTCAGGAAGCTTGTGTCACCTATAGGTTGAAAATCAGAGGAACTAGGGTCTAACTCACACAAGTAAAGTCTAGAGGCTATAGCTCGACTGTCATTAACAGATGGGACAATAAAATGACAGCCTTAGATGTAAACTGAACTGCCAGAAAAATGCAGAAAAACCTGTTTCTAGGGAACAAATGTGGACCCCACAAAAGACAGTGGCCTGAGATTGTCATAAAAGGGAAAACAGCTAACGGGGCTACCCAAGGGAGCTTCAGAAGGACCCCCACACAGGGGTGGGTCACCAAAGACCTAGGAACTGAGGGGGAGTCGAAGTGGCTATTCAGAGGAAAGACACTCAGTGTGGCAAGGCTTGCACTCTGAGGTCCCTCAAGGAGCCTGCAAATGTCTGGGTGTCAGACAGGGATTTCCTCCAACATCACAGAGCTCTGGCCCATATAGCAACTTTGTCAACCATGTGAAGGTGTGCCTTTCTCCCACAGTCCTCATACTCTCTGGGCCCCAATGATAGATCAGAAATAGGGTGTGGTCATATATGCGTTCAGGCACTCATGTGACCAGCAACTCAGGTCTGTGAGTGGCACTGGAGTTTTAGCTCAATGCTAGACACATCTAGCAGGGACCCATCTGTTTTGTTACTACTGCCTGCCAATGACAGCGTATGGCACACGGTATGTGCTCAAAAAGTATTTTTGAGCCCTACTTTACAAATATACAAAATAACTCAAAAATAATCAAATACCACCTATAAATCTCTTAGAAGGAAGCACAGATGTAAAAAATATATAGATAAATTGGACTTCATCAAAATTAAAACCTTTTGTATCAAAGGCCACTGTCAAGAAAGTTGAAAGACAACCCGCAGAATGGGAGAAAATATGTGCAGATGTCTGAAAAGGGTCTATTATCCAGAATATATAAACACTTATAACTCAAGAGCAGAAAGAAAAACAACCCAATTACAAAATGAGCAAGGGATTTCAATAGACATTTCTCCAAAGACTATGCACTAAACACCCGAGAAGTTACTGAACATCATTAGTCATTTGGTAAATGCCAATCAAAACCACCATGAGATACTGCTTCACACCCAATAGGAAGAATATAACCAAAACCATGTACAATACCAGCTGTTGAATAGGATGTGGAGAAACCAGATCTCTCACACATTGCTGGTATAAATGTAAAATGGTACAGCTGCTTTGGAAAACATTTTGGCAGGTCCTCAAAAAGTTCAACATAAAAATCCCATATAGCCCAGCAATTCCAGTCTTAAATGTATACTCAAGAGAAATGAAAACATATGTTCACATAAAAACTTGTATAAGAATGTTCACAGCACCATTATCCATTAGTCTAAAAGTATAAGGAACCAGGGTGCCTGGCTGGCTCAGTCAGTAGAGCATGCAACTCTTCATCTCAAGGTGGTAGGTTCATGACTCATGTTGGGTGTAGAGAAAGAAAAGAAGAAAAAGAAAAAGAAAAAGAAAAGAAAAGAAAGAATACACAACCTAAAAACCCATCAATTTATGATTGGGTAAATAAAATTAGTACAGGGGCGCCTGGGTGGCTTAGTCGGTTAAGCATCCGACTTTTGCTTAGGTCATGATCTCGCGGTTTGTGGGTTCGAGCCCCGTGTCGGGCTCTGTGCTGACTGCCAGCTCAGAGCCTGGAGCCTGTTTCAGAGTCTGTATCTCCCTCTCTCTCTGACCCTCCCCTGTTCATGCTGTCTCTCTCTATCCTAGAAATAAATAAAAATATTTTTTAAAAAATAAAATAAAATTAGTACATCCATACAATGGCATATTATTCAGCCATAAAAAGTATCGATACATGCTACAACATGTAAACCATTAAGCTTTGTCACAAACTATAAGCCTGGACTTCTCTCTTGTCCAGCAAGAGAGCGCACGTAGAGCTAAATATGAGGGAGGCTAATGACCAGGAGGAGACTAAAGCCCCAAACAGGGATTTCCTCTCCATATTTATTGAGCTCACAGGATATCACCCATGGGGCGACTGTGAAGAAAACAAGATCTTACACATGAGAATGTGGAGAACACAATCAGATAATAATCATTAACTTGTGTGTGTAAGAAACAAAGGTGGGGCACCTGGGTGGCTCAGTTGGTTAAATGTCCGACTTCAGCTCAGGTCATGATCTCACAGTTTGTGGGTTTACGCACCGTGCCAGGTTCTGCACTGACAGCTAGCTCAGAGCGTGGAGCCTCCTTCAGATTCTGTCTTCCTCTCTCTCTGACCCTCCCCTGCTCACGCTGTCTCTCTCTCTCTCTCAGAAATAAATAAAACATTAAAAAAATTTTTTTTAATCTATAAAGAGTGGAAACAGATTAGTCATCACCAGGGGCTAGAGGGAAAGGAGGAATTAACTGCTAAGACTTGAAGTTTCTTTTGGGGGGTGATGGAAATATTCTGGAATTAAATAGTGGCAAGCACAAAGCACAACATGATGGCTATACTAACAACCACTGACCTGTATACACGTTTTAAAAAGATAAATTACATGCTTTATGAATTTCATCTCAAAAAAGGTTTGGACAAAAAGTCTTCCCCCAGAATAAGTAATCTACATGCAGGACTAAAACTATCATTTTTATGACTGAGCCTCAGAAATCACAAAGCATTCCTCTTGTTGTATCCATTAGGAACGAGTCCTAAGTCTAGCCCACATTCCTAATTAGGTTTTAGATTTATATCATAAAACTCATACCATAACAGTTCCACAACATGGGAAAGGTGTTATTGCCTCTCATCCACAGATGAAACTGGGGCTCAGAGAGGTTAAATACCTCTCCCAAGGCCACAAAGTCAATAGGTGGCAGAGCTCAGACTGGAAGCTAGACTCAGCTGACTCCACGACCCGTGCTCTGGCCCTCCAGCAACGGCGCTTCTTAGCCAGACACACCACCTGCGAAAGCCTAGATGCCTGGGAGCTCCCTCCAAAAGACCCCTTAAATAATCATGTCTAGGGCTTGGTCGGTACACTTGAATGTTTTTAAGCTCCCCAGGTGTTTGTGCGATGCATCCTATATACTGAACCACCCCCTCTGTGCCTGACAATTTTGTGTTAGTCTGGACAGCTGGGTGGTCAGTGCCTTGGGGACAGGACCCCTTCCTCCAGCTCCTTTGTGACTGCCACCGTGACAGCACAATGTGTGCCTACAAGAGGCAGGCAGGCAGGAAACATCATTGGACAGAGCGTCTGACACCCAGAATGCCAGCCGCCAAAGGGTTCCAGGGAAACTAAAGGGAGCCAAGTCTGTGCCTGAGAGCTGGGCGACCCGGCTACTCTCCCCAGTGGGCAGGAGGTTCACTGGGGCCCACTTGGTGGGCGGCCCCTGCTGCCAACTGGGGCACCTCAGTTCAGCCCAGAACAGAGGCACCAGGGCATAACGCTCAGCTTCCTCTCCCAGTTCTCAAGCTAAGAGGCCCAACTTCGGGCCCAGAATTCTCTGAGGCTTGTTGGCTGTTTGTCTGGCAGTTGACATGGATCACCGAAGCCGACCTCGAGGCATAGGCCTGAGCCGGATCCCTGGGGCTCAGTCCCGAACCTCTAGGGCCCCACTCCCCTTCCACGTGGAACAAGAGGCCAGGGAAGGGGAAGACTGGGAACAACGAGAGCAACTCCGTCAAAGGACTTCTGTGAACGGGGTGTCTGAAAGTGAAGACCTGCCAGACAGCGTGATGGGTAAGGCCCAGCTTCCCCCGACCCCCACCTCAGACAAGGGAGGTGGCTTCCCATTTTCCTTCTTTGCCCACAGGAAAGGGGTGTCGGGAAAGAAAAACCAAAGCATATAATTGGCAGGGCTGGGGTGAGAGATGAGTCTGAAAGGGCAAGTTTCCTATCTGCCTCAAAGGGTTGTCCCAGGGAGCAAAGACCTAATATGTGAAAGCAACTGGAAACTAAGACAGGCTGTTGGGAACAGTAGGTGTCATTTAGAAAACCGAGTGCTGTGCTCACTTCGGCAGCACATACTAGAAAGTCAAGTGGTTAAAAGAGTGCAGGGTGCCTTGGGAACCAGAGATGAATTCGTCATCAATTTCAGCTCCGAGGAGCTGACAGTCTAGGAGAGGAAAGACAAACTGTTAGGATGGCCTCTGTGGAATTCAGAGGGATGACAAGAGTTCACAGGAAGACAGGGCTCACAAGGGGCCTAAGGGCCGCCAGTGGCCCCTGTCTTTCTGGTGTGCCTGTGTCTCCTCCCCACCCCACCCCCACCCCCCGTTCTCACTTGCCATCCTAGCGAATGGGCGAGTGACGGGGGTAATTGCCAGGGGATGGAACAACACCTTGCGGGGAGAAAGGGTTCTCTGGGAACTTAACAAGCCCTAATTTTTAAAAATTATACACACCTGAGGCCAGCGTAAGTCACCTCGGTGCCTTTCTGGCCGGGAAGAGTGCCTTTCCCACTGGAAGAGAATAAACGGTCTCCAGATACTGCTTTTCAGGTTAGACCTTTCTTCAAGTTTTCCCAGGACTTAAAAGGGATACAGCGGGGGAGGGGAGTGATCACTGTCCACCCAGCTGGCTGCAAGGAAAAGAAGAGTAAATGTTAAAGGTATAAAACCCAAGCCGTTCCAAGGCAGAACGGTTCGTTTTGGCTTTTGGCGAGGAGGCAGAATGGCGGGCGGTAGCAAGGCATTGTGGGAGAAGTGGGCCGGGAAGGATGAGGATCTAAAACAGTGCCGACTGCAGAAGACCAGTCACCAGCTCACCAGTGGCGGGAGACCACCTCCACCGAAGCTTTCCGAAGAGATGGGCCTGCATGGATGAGGAGGGTCTAAAGCAACGCTGAAAGCTGGTGGGAAGGAGGTCGGGAGCCCGCTCACTACAGGCGCCACAGAGCAGTCTTCATGGAGTTGGGCACCAAGTGGCAACCGAGGCCTGCCCCTCAGAGCGCAGGCACAAACACCCGCGGGGGGGGGGGGGGGGGGGGCAGGGGCAGACGAAGGGCCTTGGTGCCTAAAGGAGCAGCGGAGGGAGTAGATAGGAAGCCAGGGACCTTCAGCCCTATAGTCATCAAACTCTTACGAAGTACATAATGGGCTAGACTGGGGATAAGGATTGAGTTTGGAAAAATTAGGTTTTCTATCTGCCTCAATGGGTTGTCACAAGTAGCTAGGATATCATATGCGAAAGCATCTGGAAACTAAGGCTGTTGGGAATGTCATTTGGAAAATCAAGTCCTTATAACAGCAAATGGTCACAGTGCCAGGTGCCTTGGGAAACAAAAGATAAATGAAACATCGATTTCAACCCCAGGGAGCTTGACCGGCTAATCGAGGGAAAACACGATGACTTCTGAGGGACTTAGAAACATGACAAGAGCTCGCAGGTTGACAGGATCCTGAGGGGCATAAAGGCTGCCAAAGGCTCCTGTAATGTGATGGGGTCATTATCAGAAGAGGGAACAATGCTGTGCTGGAAGAAAAATCTGGTTTTCTGAGAACTTTTCAAGTCCTAATTTAAAAAACAAAACACCTTCCGGGACAGGTTTAAGTCATCAAACTTGCCTGTTGGCCCTTTCTTGCTTGAGAAGAGTAAGTGGCTAGATCTCTCTTCTCCAAGTTTTCTGGGGACTTAACAGTGCTGCAGTTAGAGGGATAGTCAAGGCACTTTTCACAAATCCATCATTTCAAGGAAAAACCAAGTACTGTTAGAAGTATAAAATGCGAGCCATTCAAAGGCAGATAGGTTGGTTTCACTTTGAGGGTGGTGTGTGGCGGTGAGGCTCTGTGAAAGACATGCGCATGGAAGGACGGATAAAAGTGTACCGGAGGCGGACAGTAGCGCTTCAGGACACTCACGCATGACGCCTCTGGGCGGTCTTGGTTCACAGAGTTGGGCAAAGTAAGCTCCACGCCCTGGCCCGCGCTGGGGCGCAGGCGCACACGCCCGCCGGGGGTGAGCAGGCGGGGCCGGAGCCCACGTGGCGGGGGGGGGGAGGGCGGAGGGAGCGGGGGACAGGGCGGGTGCTTGGGGGAGGGGGCGGGAGGGGCGGAGCAGGTCTCGCGAGGCCGCGCCCTGGCTCACGCGGGCGTCCGGCGCGGATTGTAGCCTCCTGGCGGCGGGAGAAGTCGCGCTCGCGCCAAGGGACGTGTGTTTGCGCTCGCGTGGTCATGGAGGCGCTGTTGCCGCCGCCGCCGCCGCCGCCGCGAGCCACGACGACCTCGGCCTCTGGTCGGAGCCGAAGGCTGCTACTGCTGCCCCTGCTGCTCTTCTTGCTGCCAGCAGGAGCTCTGCGGGGCTGGGAGGCAGAGGAGAGGCCCCGAACCCGCGAAGAAGAGTGCCACTTCTACGCGGGTGGACAAGTGTACCCAGGGGAGACCTCCCGGGTTTCGGCCGCTGATCACTCCCTGCACCTCAGCAAAGCCAAGAGTAGGTGGTGCCCCGCCAAGGGGAAGGGTAACGGGTGGCCGAGGGAGGCGGGAGGTGGGAAGGGTCGGGAGACACGTGTACCCGTGGTTTCGGTGGCTACCTGGGGGCCTGGTTTGGGCGGCACCCTCTGGGTGGCCTTAGGTCCCCGGGCGGGCCTGCCTCCCTGGGGGAGGGGAGACGGAGAGGGGATCCCCTAATCAGATTTTGGAAGGAGTGGTGGTTACCCCAAAGCCACAGATGAGGGAAAGAGGGGTGCCGAGTTTGTAGGCATCAGGATGTTGTGCAAACTGAAACACTTCCTCAAACATCGAAAAGTGCCAGCAGCACATCGTGTCTATTTCCAAGTACTCTTTCAGGGAAGAATACATTGAAGAATTGAATAATGGTTCGCAGAAAGTTGAGCTCAACAGCAAAGTGGCTAACCAAAATGCTGAGGAGGGCAAAACTTTCCTTTTTCTTTCTTCTTCTCTTATTGCATCTTATAAAGGCTATTAAAACCCACCTTCCCTAAAACCTGTATAGTTAATGGGTATTCTCTGTTTCTGAGAAACGAAGAACTTGGTACAGGGTCTGCTTTGGAGGCTCTTTGTAGGAAAATGGAAAACGAGGTTGGAAGTCATGCATTTGGGTTGATGATAAACCTCGTGGCAAATTTGTGTCCTGCCAGTTTGGCTTTTGATTATTTGCATTTCTGACCAGTGTACACAACTAATGGCCACTTTCAGGAAGGACACGTCAGACTAAATAGATACTGAGAAAGTTGTGGCCTGCTGCATCTGGATGTTAAGACTGGCCAAAACAGCAGTGGCCAGGGGTTAAAGGATAAACACTATGGCTTGCTTTTAAATAACCAGCTTTTACTACACATCATTTGGCAATTCTGTGGATGTATATTTGGTTCAGTTACAGTACGTTTCATGCCAGTCTTCAGTAACAAAAGAAAAGCTTCACAATTATGATCACCAGTGTAAAATGGGATGTTGTTTTGACTTAGGATGGAGTGGGAGTGATAAGGAGAAAAACTATTTTGCCTCCTTACACATTTGCAGTTCTTTCCTACTGAAAGCTAACAAAGGTACTTTTGGATTTTTGTTTTTCAAAAAGCCAGTCTTGCACTTTTAAAATTGTAGTATTTACAAGTCCTGTTGCTTTTACTTGGTTTGGGAAGACATTTTGAAATATGTCAGTTAAGTATTTACTGGAATTACATAAATTTCCCATAAGAAACAAATCCCATCAAGGTCTGCTCATAGAAGCAAAAACATGGTAATAATAGATTTCCCTTTACCAGCAAACCTTTTCAAAGTTTAGATGTTTGTTACGTTCCTGTGTCACGTGTAGGCTTATCTAGAATTAAAGCTATGAGGACTTTTACTCATAAAAGAAAAGTATAGAGCCATTAAATCTTAAATGATTTTAAGTTAATTTTAGTAACATGAAAAGCTGTTCGTGATTTACTATTCCCCCTCCCTTTTTATTTTAATTCCAATGTAGTTAACATACAGTGTTCTATTAGTTTTAGGTGTACAATACAGCGATTCAACAGTTAAATATATTACTCAGTTCTCATTACTGTTCCCTTTTTCAAAACGGATACAACATGATCCAAATCTATATGTTAAGAAAGAATGGAAGGAAACATCAAAACGGTAACAGTAGTTAAGTTGATGGGGGATATGGGAAGAAGGAATTTAAACATTCTTCTTTACTGCTCTGCATTGGCCAGAATCTTTGTTAACTCTGCTATTTATATCCAGGACAGTTTTTATTTTTTTAACAGATACAAGGGGTTGCTTTGGGAATTCCATTTATAGATCTTAATAAAGTAATTGCAGTCTTTTTGCCCTATAAACTGATCAGTTTTTTTCTTTTGAACAGAACTTTCCCTATTTGGAGAAGACATGATACTATGTATACAAAACCCTTAAAGATTCCGTCAAAAAACTATTTGACCACTGCAGTTCTTGAGTCAAAACTCCAAAATTTCCAAAATCTGAATTTTCAGGAAAAATATATTTTTCAAATTTGGTTTTCCCTATATGCTAAAATCATTAAGGAGTGGCATAGTAACAGAACATTACAGTTATAACCTCACACTAGAGTAGCATTTTCAGTAATCTGTATAAAGCATATACAGTTCATTTCCCTTCTCCTATCCACTTCTCCCTCCTGGCCTTTACCTAATTAGATCAAAATGTTTATATGAGGTAGGCACTGGCTCAAGATAAATAATCATGTGTTATCTATTAACTTTGGAGAGAGATCCATCTTAACTTTGTCTGTGTTTTCAGAGAGATCGCAAGTGCTGGCTATTGTAAGCCTTACTTTCTAGGAACCTTAGTCAAACTTGGAATGTAATGGTTCTGAAAGTGTAAGTGCCCAGTGAACATGTTAACAGAAGATGAAGGTACATTATTAGGAAAGCGTGTTGGCTAGAATTACAGCATGCCCTTACAAGAGAGCAGCATGGACTGTTCAGTTTCCATCAGGTCACTTGAAACCTCTTCAAGGGGGTCTCCTCTTTCAGAGCCCTCTGGGAAGATAATCCCATGGTCTGGGATTCAACACTTCTCACCTGACATTTGCAGAGTGTGGCAGCAGGACTTCTGTGTGTATATGAGAAACTGGACAGACACTTAGATGAGTACATCTGGAAGACCACCATTAGAAAAAGGAAAATCTAATTATAAACTTGGAGAGCTATATAGTGAAGCATCCAGTAGGGCTTAGTGCAGGGATGGAATATGTAGGGTCTGTGAGCATAAATAGAAAGACAGGTCTTGGGGTGCCTGGGTGGCTCAGTCAGACATTCAAGCATCTGAATCTTGATTTCGACTCAGGTCATGGCCTCACAGTTGGTGAGATTGAGGCCTCTATCAAGCTTCAGCACAGAGCCTCCTTGGGATTCTCTCTGGCCCTCTCTGCCCCTCCGCCACTCTGTGCACTCTCTCTCAAAGATAAAGATTTAAAAAAAGAAAAATGAAGTATTTTTACTAACCTCCAACTGAAATTTAACATTTCCTTCCATTATAAACAGCAACAAATCATATTAGCTTCAGCAGTACTTGCTTACACCTGTCGCCAAGAGAATCACAGATATTTTTCTGCCATGTAATTGCAGGTGCCCTGAAACAAAATTGACACTCCTCACTGTCCCGGACAGTTACGAGACCACTGCTAGATCTTGCAGTTTTAAAGTGTTAATAAAAGGGTACATGTGTTACTATATCACCACTTTGTTTTTATTATTTTCATAATTAGATTTCAATGTAATTAGTCTCCCTTGTAATTCTGTATATTTGGTTTTATGTATTCAAATCCGTATGTTCTTAGAAAAAAATCCGTCTACTTCACCAGACTGCTAAAGAGGTCCAGAGGTTTAGAATCCTTGATTTTTAGTGATTTCCTAAAGACATCTTTTTGTCATCTCACCAATTTTCTCAGTGTTCTAGAACATCATATATTTTTCTTTCTTAGTTTCCAAGCCAGCTCCTTACTGGGAAGGAACAGCTGTGATAAATGGAGAGTTCAAGGAGCTCAAGTTAACTGACTATCGTGGGAAATACCTGGTGTTTTTCTTCTACCCACTTGATTTGTAAGTAAAACATGTACAGGTAGTAAAACATCAGTCACTGTCAATCATTATTCAAGAACATCAAATAGAAATTATTTAATTTAGCTCTTGGTTCTCAAAAGGCAAGCCAATATGAATTTTTTCAAGAAGGTAACATCTACCATGTATTTCAAAACTGTAACCCACTGTCCCCAATATTTTATACTTAAATCTACACAATTGTATTATGATGTAATCATTAAAGAAAGGAAAGCTTCGATTATATTCGTTAAGCTATACCCACTAAGGCAAGAAAATGAATATTTTAGAAAGCATTTAATAGCTAGTCTTAACCCACAAATCTATTTAATGTATCTCTGTTAACGAGAAAATTAGCCCTTTACAATGATGATGCCATTTAACTATGATTTTACAATTTTTATTCTTTGCTGCATCCATTGCTTCTCTGTGATTTGAACATTTTCCTGAAGATACTGCATATGCCTCAGGAATAATGCCTGTTATTATAAATTATAGTTATTGGGGGGAATTTTGTCTTTAACTCTGACAGTGAGTACTTTTTTAGATAGAAAGTTGACTCACATACTCTTACTGCTATAGTCTTATCAATGATATAATTTTTATCTGGAGTGTTTTTCAAATTCCACAAAAGTGAAGATACAAAAGAGAGTTGTCCTGACTTTATCTTTTTTCTATTTGAATATATTTTTTGGTTACAAAAAGTAGAAGTTTCTTCTGTCTTTGCCACAGAATACTAAGGTCTTTTTTCCATTAGGACTAATCTAGAACTATATAAATAAAACCTTAACCTTACAGGGAGGATATGCTTAACCCCGTCTCTGTAGGTATTCCCTAGGCCAGAGGTCAGCAAACTTTTCCTGTACGGGGCCACATAGTAAATATTTTAGTGTTGTGATCTCTATTGCAGCTACTCGGCATTGCCATTGTAGCACAAATACAGCCACAGACTATATACAAATGAATGAACATTGTTTTCTATTGAAAGTTTACTTACAAAAAAGAAGATAGGCTGGATTTGGCCTGTGGGCTGAAGTTTGCTGACCCCTACTCTAATCCAAATAGGAAAAAATTCTCAGGAAAATTAGTACACTGAGAATAAAACAAGTCATAAATCTGGGTAATACATAATCTTTTAAATTAGTAAGAACTTGCTTCTTTCTAACCAACTTGTATTGTGGCCTGACTAGCTAAAATGTATGATGTTACTTAATTTCTAATAGAAACCCGAAGTAGAAATTTTAATATCTAAAAATGTAGGCCTTCTAAATTCATGTTCTTCTAAGACGAATAAGTTAACATATCTGTTAAATATATATGACACTACATGTGAGTTTTGAAATTATTCTAATATAGCAGACAAATATCCTCTGTTTCTCCCAGTGTTGTTTAAAACTCCAGAATGAATAAGACATATATAGAACGTGATGTGACCATTGGCCTTCTTGGACAAAGAGCTAAGATCACCTCTTTCTGTTTCTATGTAATGCCAGATTGGGCTTGGTTAGAAAGGAAGGATTCTGGGGTATTTGCCACAGTCTACAAGTACGAAAGTCATAAACGTAACCCTTCAGTTTTCAGCCAAAACTTTTTATCTGTCTTCACTAAGAAGGTAGATAAATGTGTCTCTACATAGCATTTCTTCCAATAATAGGAAGGAAAGCAGGGGCTGACCATACCTACCATTTTGAATATATTAAAAATACATATCATAGTGGTGCCTGGATGGCTCAGTCAGTTGAGCGTCCAACTTGGTTTTGGCTCATGTCATGATCTCATGGTTCATGGGTTCGAACCCTGCATCAGGCTCTGCACTGACAGTACAGAGCCTACCTGGGATTCTCTCTCTCTCTCTCTCTCTCTCTCTCTCTCTCTCTCTTTCTCTTTCTCTGTACCCCTTCACTGCTCATGCTGTCTCTGTCTCTAAATAAATAAATGATTTTTTAAAAACACATATCAGGGCACCTGGGTAGCTCAGTCAGTTAAGCATCCGACTTTTGCTCAGGTCATGATGTCACGGTTTGTGGGTTCAAGCTCCCTATCAGGCTCTGCGCTGACAGCTCCGAGTCTAGAGCCTACTTCAGATTCTGTGTCTCCTTTCTCAGCCCCTTCCCCACTTGTGCTTCTCTCTCTCAAAAATTAAAAAAAAAAAAAGAAAACACATATCTTAGCCAGGGTTTTCCTGGGATATAATCTAGATTTAGAACTCTCTGCTTTGCATGTGGCAGTTCTACATTTGAACAACTCAAGCATTTGAAAAGCCTGTTTTGGGCTGTGGTAGGAATTTGTCCCTTGAGTCTGTGTTCTTAGAACTTTCTTGACCAAGACACGCAGTATGAAGTACGTTTTTCATTGCCACCCAGTACACTCCATATACATACAGGGTAACATTCAGTCTGTAAACACCAGTACAGCCATGCTCGTTACAGTACTGAAACACTTCCATACCAGATGGTACATAGCCACTTTCCCAATCCCCTCCCACCTGGTCCCTTTAAGAAACCTCCAGAGCTAAAGCCAAATTTGAGTTAAGGCTGTTAAATATTTTTTTTTTTTTTTTTTTTACAAATAGTTTATTGTCAAATTAGTTTCTACATAACACTCAGTGCTCATCCCCAAAGTGCCCTCCTCCATGCCCATCCCCCCTCCCCCCCACATCCATCAGTCCTCAGTTTTTGTCAGCATTCAAGAGTCTCTCATGGTTTCCCTCTCTCCTTTCCCCCACCATTTCCGCCCTTCTTCTCCCCCTTGTTCCTCCGTCAAGTTCCTCCTAATCCTCCTATACGTGCAAACATATCATATGTTTGCACGTAAAGGCTGTTAAATATTTTTAATATCATTCCTGAACACACATATATATGCACTTGGATACATGTATGCTTCATAACTTACCCTTACTGTATATAATGTATTCTCATATTTTCTATTCCACTTTTTTCAAATGTTAGTTAGAACTCAGTAAACTGGCTTAAGGAGTCCCTACCATGGTTTGGAAAATACTACCCTAACGTAATAATATCTAAACATGCTCTTCTGACAACAGAGGACCTTATCAAAGAGAGGGGGATGGAAGAGAGTCCCTCATCTCTAAAATAGACATCATGCATCTAGCTCATATGGTTGGTATACAAATATTTAAAAAGACAGGGAATGATGTAAAATTTGTATAGGTCTTTGAAAGCTAGAAAGCACTAGATAAATATAAAGCTTTGTTCAATAAAAGCTAATGAAGGGGGAGGAGGTGCTGCCATAAGGGAGAAGGGTAATATTGGTTGACCACTGATCCATTAGGTTATAAAATAAAGTTTATTGAGATGTAATTGGGAACTCTGCAATATACTTAATTAAATGATATTTGATCAAATGACAGTCTTTTAAACAGCTGCATCTTGTCGGTGTTCATATATAAAATTTTTTTTTTATTTTATTTTTTAAGTAATCTCTACACCCAATACGGGGCTCAAACTCACAACTGTGACATTCAGAGTTGTGTGCTCTACTAACTGAGGCAGCCTGGCACCCCTAAAATTGTTCTTCTTATGCATTTTATATAACTAAAGGTGTTTATAACAAGTCATTTGAAACTTTAGGTACATGTGTATTTTGAGAATACTGATATATTTTTTTTAACTTTCAGCACTTTTGTGTGTCCAACTGAAATCATCGCCTTCGGTGATAGAATTGAAGAATTCAGATCTATCAACACTGAAGTGGTAGCATGCTCTGTCGATTCACAGTTTACCCATTTGGCCTGGTCAGTATCTTACACTTAGATTTGTAGGAAAAGGAATGGATTTACTTTTAAATTATGGGCAGACAACTCTTAATATAATAGAATAGTTAATAATATAATAGTTTTTAGTTCAGGAGTAGATTTATCTGAAAGCTGCTAGTTCAATGAAGTTATGGTAAAAAATGTTTAAGGATTTTATAGGACATTTCCAAAGTGGAAAAAGAAAGCTCAGTGCAGGAGTACCTGGGTGGCTCAGTCGGTTAAGCGTCCAACTTCGGCTCAAGTCATGATCTCACAATTCGTGAGTTCAGGCCCTGCATCGGGCTCGGTGCTGACAGTTTAGAGCCTGGAGCCTGCTTCAGATTCTGTGTCTTCCTCTCTCTCTGCCCCTCTTCCTCTCACACTCTCTCTCTCTCTCAAAAATAAACAAACATTTAAAAAAATTTTTTAATAAACAAAAAGTTCAGTGCAAAAGACATAATATCCATAGCGAAAACCACTGAAATGGTTTATGACTAACTGGGTAACCTTAATCTGGAAGGAAAAAAAATTGTTTAGAATTCCATTTCTCTCATATAGTTGTCTAATATTAAGTCAAACTCAAAATAGTTTTTGTAGTTATTTTTCAAGAAGCAATGATTTTCTTAATTTTGTAAATATTTTTTTAATTAACTAAACGTGAAAAGGTGTTTCACCTAATTAATTGCAAAGAATTGCAAATTAAAATGACAAGAGATGCCATTTTTTCCCTGACTGGCCAAGATTTCAAAGATTGAAAAATTTCTTCCAGTGATGACAGAGGTATCATTCTTTTTCCACACACACAGTGGGTTGAGCATTTCTGGAGAGCAGTTAGGCAATATGTTTTAAAAGCTGAAATGTGTGTTTATGTGATTTTTTTCATGTCCATAATTCTGTACACAAAATTCTATGCACAATAAAGATGGTTCAGAATTAATTTGATTTTAAAAGTTAATATTTATTAAAGTGACAAATTCAAAACATTTTTCTCTATTTACAATAATATATATACATGTATAACTGAAATTTTAATGGGTGCAGAAGTTACTATTTAATTTTTATTCTCTTAAGTAATTCAATTATTTCAAGTATTTTTAAATGCAGTTATATATTTAATATATTTGAGTTCCTTTAAGTGTATCAATTTTGAGATAAAACTTCCAAGAACTTATGTAATAATTCTTGCAAATATGTTGTCTTATGTCCTTTTAAAATGTTTCTTTACTACTTTTTACTATTTAAAATGTTTCTTGGGGCACCTGGGTGACTCAGTTGGTTAAGTGTCCAACTTCAGCTCAGGACATGGTCCATGAGTTCGAGCCCTGCATCAGGCTCTTTGCTGACAGCTTGGAGCCTGGAGCCTGCTTCAGATTCTGCATCTCAGGAATTTGGGGTGATCCATTCTCAGGTGGATAGGTTTCCTATCAACCAGCAATTTCTACTTGGGTATCAGAACTGTGGCTGCAAACATGTGAAGTGGTATTTCCCTGTTTTCTAGCTGCTGTGTCAGTGCCTTCCCACTGGGACACCAGCTGACTTCCCCTGCTTTCAAAAGAATACTTAAATCCAAAGTATCGTAACTAACTTCCTTTGCTGCTTCAAGTGGACTTTGCGTTTCTTTCTGTCTCAGAATTTTAAAATATTATCTAGTTGTATTCTTCCTATCTCTCAAGGCTTTATCTTGAGATCACAATTCTAAGGTTATACTTACAACAGTGCATGTCATTTGATCCATCAGTTCCTCTTCTAGGAATTATTCAGACAAGTGCACAAAGTTGAGAATACAGAGATGTTTCTGGCCATGTTTATAAAAGCAAAAGAAAAATTGAAACTGTTTAAATGTCTACCAGTAGAGATTATTAAAAAACACTGTGTCAGTGCATTAAAAATGTGATATGTATCTTTATATTTAGTGTTTAAAAGAAATGAATATATTAATTGGGGAGTAAAGGTAAAAGATAGAATGTATCTTAGCCTGTTTTCATTAGAAAAAGAATGTGTGCGTTGTGTGTTCATTCATTTGTGTATGTACGCAGGGAAAGAGTGCCGTTTGGATACCTAAATTTACTTAGCTCTGAGAAGTAAACATTCTGTTTGTTACAGGATTAATACCCCTCGAAGACAAGGAGGACTTGGACCAATAAAGATTCCACTTCTTTCAGATCTGAATCATCAGATCTCAAAGGACTATGGTGTATATCTGGAGGACTCAGGCCACACTCTTAGGTACCTTTCAGTGGGTTTATATTATGACAAATCCAAATATATTTGTGATCCTCCTTGAAATGAAGTTAGAGGATACAAGGTTTGATCAAGAAGTATTTGCTCTATTTGCAAAAGTGTTGTATTGTTTAAAATAATTGGTGAGTGCCCTACTTACACTATGTGAGTCACCATAGACTGTTAGAGCTGGAAGATTATTTAGAGGTCTCTTACCAACCCTGTCATTTCACAGATAAAGAGATTCATAGAATTCCATGAACTTGGCCCAAGTTAAATAATTAATGGCAGAGCCCACACTTGAACCCCAGTACCCAAACTCCGTGTCTGTTTCTTTCTCCTCTTTTCTGTTTCTAAAATGACTCCAGTAATGGTTTTTCCAAATGCAGGTATCATAGTATTTAGCAGACTTGAGCCTTAAGGCTTGGGAAAAATTTTTAAAGTGCCAGTGTAAGTCTTTGAAAAAAGGGCAACTTTAGTTTAGAATAGTTGTGATTTTGTTATAATTATACTGTCAGTTTGCTTTGCAATGAGAATAGTTTCTTTTTTAAAATGTTTATCTGAAGGGTGAAGGTGTCACTATTTTATAATCCTCTTTTTTATAACAGCTTTATGGAAATAATAATTCATACCCATTTAAAGCATACTATTCAGGGGTTTCTAGTATATAGTATAGAGAGGTGTGTAGCCATCGCTACAATCAATTTGACAACATTTTCATTACTCTAAAAAGAAACCCATACTCATTAGCAGTTATTCTCCCTTTCCCCCAGTGCCCCCACCCTGGCCCTGGGCAGCCTCTTGCCTTCTTTATGTCTCTGTGGCTGCCTATTCTTGACATTTCATATAAATGGAATCCTATAGTGTGTGCTTGTTTATGACTATCCTCTTTCACTTAGTACAGTGTTTCCAAGGTTCCTTCATATTACATCATGTATCACTACCAATAGTTTCTTTTTTCTACTCCCCAAGTCTTTAATGTTTTCTCCTTTCATAGTTTATTACTAAGTTCATTCCCAAAAAGTAAAATTGCCACTAAAAAGATTGAAGCTATTTTAAAATTTGGAATTATTTGAACACTAACCAAGTAAAATTATCTAATATTAGCCATTTTGTATAATTTGAACCAGCAGTTTCTTTTTACATCATTTTTTATTTTCATCAAAGCAATACATGCATATTGTTTTTAAAAGTCAGATTGTCTTTCTTTACATTTTTCTTTAAAATTTTTTTTTTGTTTATTTTCAAGAGAGAGAGAACGAGTTGGGGAGGGACAGAGAGGGAGGGAGACACAGAATCTGAAGCAGCTCCAGCCCCTGAGCTGTCAGCACAGAGCCCGACGCGAGGCTCAAACCCAGGAACCAGCCTGAGCCAAAGTCGGACGTTCCACTGACTGAGCCACCCAGGCGCCCCGAGAGTCAGAGTGTCTTAAGCAACAGTCCTCTCCCTACTCCTAGCCCTGCTTCTGGAGGAAACTGCTTTCAACTCTTTAACTACTGCTTCACCATTTGTCTCCATAGTTCCAACTCCTGTACTTTTTCTGAATGTATCAATTTTGACGTTATTTATAATGGTAAATAGTAGTGACTTTCTTACACCATCCCCAAACTTATCTTCCCACACAGTATGTGATAATTGTGGATTGAGTCAATAAGTTGGTGTTTTTTTAATATAAGTATTGTTCACTGCTAAGCTCTTAAGTGTAGTGTCCTAGGGTTTACATTTCCCTTCTAGTAAACTTTTTATTTTATTGTAGCTAGTGAACTACCACTTTTTTGTTTCATTTATTTAGTTTTCTATATACCCATCACTAATTCTTCCTGAATTTCCCAAGCAATTGTAACCACTCTAATAATGCATTTTTCCTATCACTTGTGTTTCCTGGAAACCTCTGTCCTCCTGTCTCAGTTCAGACTGACTGCTTGCTAGGCCTGCTGCACAACTGCTGTCCTAGCTCTTTGTGCACCAGCATCCTGGGAATTTGCTTTGCTTCTTCTTTGTTGGATGCCCACTTTTCTGGATCCCATGCCTGCCTTCTTTACTGAATCTCTCATTTTGCCAAAGCACATCCTCATAGCTTACTAATAAAAGGTCATTGGACAGGCGCCTGGGTGGCTCAGTCAATTGAGCATCCAACTTCAGTTCAGGTCATGATCTCACAGCTCTTGGGTTCGCACCCTGCATGGGGTTCTGTACTGACAGCTCAGAGCCTGGAGCCTGTTTCAGATTCTGTGTCTCCTCTGTCTCTCTGCCCCAACTCCACTCATATTCATTCATTCCTATTCTCTCTTTCTCTTTCTTTCTCTCTCAAAAATAAACATTAAAAAATATTTTTTAAAAAATAAAAGGTCATTGGAAGGTAAAATACTTGATGACTTCCATGTTTGAAAATGTTTTTATTCCACTCTCATGCTTGATTAACAGTTTCCCTAGGTATAGAATTCTAGATGGAAAGACATTTGAAAGCATTGCCCTGCTACCTTTAGTTTCTGATGTATATTGCCATTTTAAGTTTTGATTTTTTTATAAGAATGTTATCTGTTATCTGTTCTTTGAGGAAGAGACATATGTATATATTATACCAAGTATGGCAAATGTCTTAGTCTCAAAGTCTACAAAAGCTAAAAATTCACAAAATTAAAATAGAAAACAGAACTAGAATTTGCTACCAAAGAAAAGACAGATTTGTTTCTGTGTGGTGTGTCTTGGTATGATGTATGTTACAGAAGTAAGCTCAAAATTTCAGCTCAGGCTCACTTCAGAACAGACTTCACCACTGACAATGGGTTTCTACTGGAAAAGTAGCTGCATGAAAGAACAGCCATATGAATAGTAGTTAATAGTTTTGTCCCCACATTTCGCCAAGTTGACCTAGTCCAAGGAGAGTGAGCTATAGTTAGTTCAGACTTCATAGTGCTCATTAAAAAAATGTATTGTAGGATAAGTAGGAACACTTTAGTAATGTTTAATATGATTTTGAAATAAAGTTTCATGTAATAGATATGTCATTCTATGTAGTTCTATTAAAAATACATCTTACTATTATTTTTAATACTCATACACAAGCAATGAGCCCTACTAACCTGAGATCTTTTTCTAAACCAAGTATTTGGTTGTAATCCATACTGACTGAAATAAAGACAATAGTCCTTCTGAAATTTTTGTTTTTCTTTAGTCTGCTTTAACTCTTGGAACGCCACTCCATTTCAGCAGGTCTTGTAGGTTAAACTACTCCCTTATTCCCTAGGCCATAAAAATGAATCACACATATAGAGATTTAGAGAGAAAGGTAACTTTGGTGACTTTGTCTTTTTCCACCATTGAAAAAGGAAACACAAAGACGTTCTAAACAGCCAGTGATAAGAAAGATGGGTCCCTCCTCTACCCAGAGGAAGACTTTCCTCTGTGGTTTCATCATTTCATGTACAGTGCAGTAAAATCCCAAACCTAGTACTCATGAAGATTCAACTGGAAATACAACAGTTCATTTTAAAGACGAAAACAAATTTCTAAAACTACCCTTTAACAATGATAATCCCAAATTATACAGATGAGTGTGGGTGTGGGGGGGTGTATTTGCGTGGGTGTGGGTGTGTGTGTACCAGTCAAGCAGGGAAGTAGCTTGTTGTTGCTTATGTATAACATCCTTTGGCGTGGATGGCACAGAGATTCCCATTAACTAATAATTGTCTTCACTGAGATGAAATGACTTCACCTGTACCACTCTTGTGCCTTACAGAGGCCTTTTCATTATTGATGACAAAGGGATCCTAAGACAAATTACTCTGAATGACCTTCCTGTGGGAAGATCCGTGGATGAGACACTGCGTTTGGTTCAAGCATTCCAGTACACTGACAAACATGGAGAAGGTACCCTTTCAACTTCTAAACATCTTAGCATTTTGTTTTTTTCATTTGAGAGATCATGGCACAATTCATTTTGTTTCTTAGTCAAGAAGTAATTTGGATGGTTCCAAAGTCTTCTGATTGTTTTCGAATTATTACCCGATCTTTTGAGCAGATCCAATTATTAAAGTGCTTTCAGCAAAAAATCACTAATATATTCTACTTACAGAGTAAGACGCAAAAAAATTAATTTCTTGTACAGTCCTTTTGGATGGGCTCAAAGAGAAAAGTGTCTGTTACTGCAGTTTTTCAATTCTCTTTCTGTAAAAAATGTGCCTGTCTGGCAGTATTTAGTGATACAGGTTTTATTTGCATATTTACATGATTTGATGTAGTTTTCAACTTTATCAGAGGAACGCTCAACTTGGTTTCTTACGTTGTTCGTGTAACGAAACAGAATTGGCAAAAATGGAAATCGATGAGCTGCCTCCTGGTAAACTCCATGACTGAAATTCCTTGGTGCAGACAGGCAAGCTAATAGTAGTCAAGTGTTTGGTGGCCTAGAAGTGTTCTCGTTATTATGGGCTCCCTTTTCGGTTTCATTTTGGAAAAAGAAAAGCCACGAGTTGCTGAAGAGAAGTGAAATCTGTTTTTAAACTGTCTTTTTCCCAATTTTTGTTTCTTTCAGTCTGTCCTGCTGGTTGGAAACCAGGTAGTGAAACAGTAAGTCATACATTTTTCTGTTAAGGGGATGGCTGGGGCCCACCAAAAAAAAAAAAGGCCAACCTTACAGTACTCTCTCCTTGTAATTAAACGATCTTGATTTTGTAGATGAAGTAAACATTACTAAACAGAAATCCTAAGAGTACAGGCATTCTTTGGACTATAGAGAGAGTGGCTGACACTGGAGAAAGCAGATTATGGGACTTATGAATTGTAAAGCCAAGTATCCAGAGACATTTAAAAAAAGGGAACAGTGGAGACCTGGTAGAATAAATTCAGAGGTCTTAGAGATCATAAATGGAATTTCTTCCTACATTGTGGGCAAAGAAATAATCACAAGGAAAACCTTTCTGTGTATAGTAAAATCTTTTGAGAAAATCTGGCTTAAATGACACGGAAGCTAATGATTCTCTCCTCATTTGAAGGAAGATCAAAACAGGTATATCCTTACATTTAGGGAGGCTATATAATTTATAAACAATCCCTGAAGTAGTCTCTGGCCGAAATACAATTTGGAAACTTGGGCCGAACCTTTTTTAAATAGCATGTTTATCTACTAACTAAAGATCAACAGTTTTATATAAGGTATAGTTAGGAAATTGACAGATCCTAGAGCATTGGAGGAAGAAATCATTATCTTACGATAAAAGAAAAATACAGATCCCTAAATCTTTCTTCTTTAGCACACCAACAAAAAAGTACTGTTCATAATAGACTATGAGAGGTACAAATTGACTCTGTAACCTAACTCACATTGGGTAAAGTAACATTTCACTGATTTTGAACCTGTTTTTGATGGGTTTGCAAAATAGCACTGCCTTTGCGGATCAGAGTTAATGTTACAGTACAAATTTATTTACCTCTACACAGATCTGATGGATCTCAAAGACAGATATGAAATTAGGCATTAAAGGTACTTTGAGCACTAGGTACTTTAAATTATAAATCAGTCATTAGGTTAGAGTTACTGATTGTGAGGCGTACAGATAGAAATTCGAATCAGAAGCTGCAGGTATCACCTTAGAAGCCTTAGAAGACATTTCTGGATGGGTCTTCAAAGTAGGGGGCATGTTCCCCTTGACCTGTAGCAAAACCAGCAGTGAGTGATGCATGACATCACCATCAAGCACAGGCATGTACTAAGAGAACGGCAAGAGCTTCCAAGAAGTACAAATTAACTACGAATGGTATTAGAGCATGAGTATCTTACATTTCAGAAACATACTATCCACTTGATTAAGTTTTGGAGGGTCCACAAACCCTCCAAGAATGTGATGAAAACCATGAATTTTCCCACCAAAAAAATGCACGTATGTTATCACATACTGCGTTTGGGCATTCTTTTTTGTATTCTTAGCTTTACTGAGATATATTTGACAAATGGAATTGTATATATTTAAACTGCACAATGTGATGATTTTATATATGCATACATTGTGAAATTATTACCACAGTCTGGTTAATTAACACATCCATCACCTCACAGGGTTACCTTCTTTCATGTGCGGTGAGGCTTCAAGTCTACTCTCTTAGCAGATTTCAAGTACCCAGAACAGTATCTCTAACTGTAGTCACTGTGCTGTGCATTACATACTTAGAACTTACTCATCTTAAAACTGAAGGCTTGTATCCTTTGGGTGGCATCTCCCCATTTCCCCCACCCCGAGCCCAACAACTACAATTCTACTCTGATTCTACGAACATTCTGTCAACAGACAGTTCTTGAGCACCTGCTATGTGGCAACTATTCACATTTCTACAATGGGCAGATGGTATTTATTAGTGAATACCACAGCCAAAGTCCACCCTTGGAGTTATATTCTAATTCTAATTTTAGATCCTGGCTAATGCTTTTAGAAACACAGTGGTGACAGTTGATGGGACAGCATCTGGGCTGGGGGATTAAGTGGTCAGGAAAGACTTCTAAGATGACATTGAATTTGAAATGTGAGTGAACAGAGGGAGTGAGTGAAGCATAGAGCAGTCCAGAAAGAAGAGCAAGGGCAAGGAAGGCCCTGAGGCCAGGAACCAGCTTAGCATGTTCCAGAAACATAAAGAGGGCCCATGTGGCAGGAAGAGAGTGGGCTACAAGGAAGGAAATAGGGACACCGATGTCACGTGGCATGGAGAATTGGAACGCAGAAAAGTAACTGACAAACGTGGCGTCTTTGGTGACCATGGTGAGGGTGGCAGCTAGTTTGGGGTGGTTTGAAAACAGATGAATTTTTCCTCTGTCCCTGTCAGTTCTCAACTGTATATCACACAGGCCTCCTGATGTGCTGCCCTGACCTCACGTTCTCTCCCCTCCCGGCGCATGTCACTCTCCAAAGCAGACTTAGCAGCCCTCCAGGACTTGCAGGCCCAACTCTGCATACTTGTCACTGTTGGTGTCTGGCAGCCTGTCGTAGACCCTCTTTCCCATGGTGTTCCATGCATGCACACTGCGCTCCCGCGGCATCCCACCACTCAGTTTGCCCCCAAAATAAGCCCTGCTTTTTCACACCTATGTGCCTTCGCTCAGCTCTTTCGCCTGAAATAGCTTCTCCCTTCTCTAAATTCTTCTCGTCTTTCAAGACCAGTGTAAATGCCACCCTCACTCTGAGGCCTTCCTTGATGCCATCTCCTCCATTCAGTCATGGCCTGTGTCATACGCGATCATATTGTGTGCTGCAGCAAAAGCTGTCGTGTACACGCACATCTTCCCCACAGGCTTGTACAAGCCCCGGGGGGGAGAGACTTGAGTGTCCTTATCCTTACACACCCAACTGGCCAGCACACTGTTGGCACATAGTAGTTATTCTAGAACTACTTACAAATTGAATTTAAATGCAGAGACATTCCATATTGGGAAACACAGAATACTTGAAATGATGCCTGAAAAACTAGGTAATATTTATTAAGTGCTGAAGAAAAATTCTGAAGAAAAGGCATATAAAACTATTGTAAACTACTTTCAATATAGAGAGATAGATGTACTTTACCCGTAACATAGTTAATATGAGGTCAAATTATGTTGGAAATTTCAAAAAAAAAATCTAGTCTTGTAAGGCTGTGATGTTCTTCAAGAGGGAGCATTTTTTCTTTCAGAATGTTCATTCACTAGTTATTCATGTCGAATTTGAAGAATTTTTTTTAACCTTGCAATTCTGAACCTCCAAAAAATCCATTTGACAGGTTAAAAAAACATGTAGTATATATACAATATTAGTCATAATAGGAATGAAATCTTACCATCTGCGAGAACATGGATGGACCTAGAGGGTATTATGCTAAGTGAAATAAGTCATTCAGAGGAGGACAAATACCATAGAATTTCACTTATAGATATAATCTAGATATATCATCTATATATATGTATATATATAATCTAAAAAAAAAAACAGAATCAAGCTCATAGATACAGAGAACTGATGGCTGCCAGAGGGGATAGCAGTAGGAAGATGGACAAAACACATGAGGGGGATTAAGAGGTACAGTCTTTTAGTTACAAAATAAGTCATAGGGATGAAAAATACAGCATAGGGAATATGTCCATAATATTGTAACAACTTTGGTGACAAGTGGTAACTAGACTTACTGTGGTGACATTTCATAATGTATATACTGAATCACCGTGACATACACCTGAACTAATACAATATTGTATGTCAGCTATTTTTAAGTAAATAAGTAAAAATTAAAAATACACTTGAACACGCTGCCGCCTTTCAGGTTGCTGTGGCATCCCAGCGTTTCATCAGCAGATGACTTTAAAAATACATTAACATCTGTAGCCATGCTCTCTTAATGTGTTTGACTTAATTAGATCAAACCTGAAGATGTCATGAAAGCCTGGTGGCCAAGAGAAGACCTGTAAGTAAATTTGGGATGCTTGAGTACAGATGTTAATTTATTAACAAATTACTTGCCTTTTGAGATAGCTGAGATTGGAAGTTTTTCTTATATACCTGATATGATTTAGGACACAAAAATCATCATTTATCTTTTTTAGTGAAGAGATGGGCAACTAATGCCAGATTTCTGTTGATGTACTTGAGCTTTTAAAATGAATAATTTGGAAACACCAATTTGAAGAGATGTATGCACCCCTGTGTTCACTGCAGCATTATTTATAATAGCCACGATACAAAAGCAACTTAAGTATCCATCAAGAAATGAATGCATAAAGATGTGGTATACATACACAATGCAATATACTCAGTCATAAAAAAGAATGAAGTCTTTCCATCGACAACAACATAGATGGTCCTAGAGGGTATTATGCTAGTGAAAGCAGTCAGAGAAGGACCAATACCGTATGGTTTCACTTCTATGTGGACTCTAAAAAAGCAAAACAAATGAACAAACGAAACCCCAGACTATTAAATATAGAGACCAAACTGGTAGTTGCCACAGGGGAGGGGGGTTGGGGAATGGGCAAAATAGATGAAGGGGATTATGTGGTACAGTCTTCCAGTTATAAATAAATCAGAGATGAAAAGTACAGCACAATGAATATAGTCAACTATGTAATAATTTTGTGTGATGACAGATGGTAATTAAACCTCCTATGGGGATCATTTCATAATGTATAAAGATACCAAATCCCTATGAGGTATACCCGAAAATAATAGGATATTGTATGCCAATTATACTTCAACAAAAAAATAACATTTTTAAAATGAATAATTTCCTTTTTTTTCCAACAGATAATTCCAGATCCAGCTGGAAAACTGAAGTATTTTGATAAAGTCAACTGAAAAATACTTCCTCATGTTACCATGCTTGAAAGTTCTCAGTAAAGCTCACCGTTTTACTACCATATTTTGTTACACTAGTAATTTCTTGGAGAATATAAAATTTCATGTCAGGTCACGGGGCGCTGGGTGGCTCAGTCAGTTAAGTGTCTGACTTCAGCTCGGGTCATGATCTCATGGTCTGTGGGTTCAAGGCCCAAGTCAGGCTCTGTGCTGACAGCTCAGAGCCTGGAGCCTTCTTTGGATTCTGTGTCTCCCTCTCTCTCTGCCTCTCTCTCTCTCTCTCTCTCTCTCTCTCTCTCTCTCTCTCAAAACTAAGCATAAAATTTTCTTTAGAATTCCTATCCGGTCCAAATTAAACACTGATGCCACAAGATACACATTTATTCCCTATCTTTCAGAAGTAAAAAACATCAGAATAGGGCGCCTGGGTAGCTCAGTCAGTTAAACATCTGACTTCGACTCAGGTCATGATCTCACAGTTTGTGGGTTCGAGCACCACATTGGGCTCTGTGCTGACAGCTCACAAACTGGAGCCTGCTTCAGATTCAGATTCTTTCTCTCTCTCTCTCTATGCCCCTCCCCTGCTCATGCTCTGTCTCTCTCTGTCAAAAATAAACATTTGAAAAAATTTTTTAAGAGATGATTGACTCCAGCTAGTGACAATAGTAACTAATATTTATGTAACACATGCAAGCATCAAGCATCCTGTTAGGTGGATTAGCTGAATCATTCCATTTAATCCCCACAGCACCTCTTTGAGTTCTTTATTTTTATAGTTTAGGAAAGTGAAGTTCAGATAAATTGATTGCCCAAAGTCACACCACTAGCTAACATAGTTAGAATCAGATTTCAAACCCAAACAGGCTAATTCTAGTTTCTGGGCTTTTAACACTCTATTGTGGCTCACTTCTTTATACCTTTGAGAGTGGCAGGAAAGAACAAATTGTGAAGACAGTCAGCCTCTACAGTATCTGGGTAGGGAAAGTTGACCCCAGAGCTCACTGTTCGGTACTACATGAAGCCCTTGAGAAAAAACCCTCATCCCTTATTTTCTCTAAATTCACATTTTCAGTGTGTACCAAATCTACAAGTAACAACTTAATATGTGTATAGTTTAACAAAAATGGAATCCCTAAATGTATGGAGCTGGCTCTTCACAAATGACCATATATAAAGCCGAACTCCAGTGCTACATCCGTCATCCCATTTGCCACCCCACTACGGCAAAGACTTTATTGTAATTCTCTGCATGTGTGCTGTGTAGTTAAGGGACCGGTACCAAAGAGATTGCCTCATCCTGTCTTCCATGCTAATCCCCTCTTGACACACAAGAATCCCCTCACTCCCCAGGGTAGGCCATCACTAAAATTGGGGATATTACTGGCCTCCTGGCTGAAACTCCTGAGTTCTGTCATAAATGGCAGGTGACTAGTGACGCATATGTGGACATGGACATGGAAATCCAGCTGCCATTTATAACCCTTTGCTACAGTAAAGTATGTTCTGAATGCTAGTTTACTGTTGAAATTTTAGAACCCAACCTATTAGTAAAGTTGAAGACTCCTAGTACTGTGGTGTCTAAACAGTTTTATGATTATCTTGTCAATCTACTTTGAATACAGTTGGAATCCAGTCATTTTTTTAGAGAGAGAGAGAGAGAGAGAGCTCGTGTGAGTGGAGGAGGGGGGCAGAGGGTGAGAGAGAGAGAGAGGGAGAGAGAATCTTAAGCAGGCTCCATGCTCAGCACAGCCAGATGCGAGGCTTGATTCCACGACCCTGGGATAATGACCTGAGCTGAAATCAAGAGTTGGGTGCTCAACCAACTGAGCCACTCAAGGTGCCCCTGGAATCCTGTTCTTGGTATTTCCTCTCTCCAATCAGAAAACTAGAAATTTTTACTCTTGGAATACAGCTGTATATTCTTGATTAATAACTTCCATTTCATTAATAGTTTTCTAGCCTCATATTCATTTTAGGTATGTTTACAAGGAGTACAGTTTACACTCCAAAAAGCCAGTTATTGTTTCATTTAGCAACTTTTGATCATCTACTCTATATACTTGGCATTTACCAAGTAACCAAAGGCAAATTTCTGCCCTCGAGGAGCTTACTTACCATTTGATTACTTAGGCAGGTGTTGAAAGTGTAGTCATTTGGGGGTACCTAAAAATAAGTGAAAATACATCCTGACTTGACACTTTTGTGTTAACTCGGTAATGTTAGATAGCCTATGACTAAAATAGCAGCAAATATGCACTCCTCTTCAATGACTTCTACAAACTATGCCTTCAAACAGCTGACTTCTGAAAGTCCACAGATCCAAAATTCTTAAAAGATGATCTCATGTGACCATTTACAGAAGAAAGGAAAAATAGTGTTTAGAAAGGAGAGTCCCTTTGTCCTGCTGGAAAGGATGGGCCCTGGACCTGAATGGGACATAGCTACAAGGAGACCTTTTCCCAGAACTTGCAGTTGTTCTCAAATGGGGACAATTTGCCCCCAGGGGACACAGATGTTTTGGCTGTCAACTGTGGGAGTGCCACTGGTGTCTGGCAGGTAGAGGCCAGGAGTAGTGCTAAACATCCTACAATGCATGGGACAGCCCACAGAGAATTATCGGGCCAGAAACGTCAATAGTAGGAAGGCTAAGGGACCCTTCTCTAGAGACAGCTGCCAACTGATTAAAGAAAGGAGACCTGTGTAGCTTAGTAGCTGCCTGTGCGGCAGGAAAAGAGAACATGGCCTCATACGGAGGAGCTTATCCAAAATAACAGGTGAAGAGGTAACCTCAAGTTTCTATGAAATACACTAGGCAGTGTCTTTTCAGAGCAATAATACATAGATGACACCTATAATTTCCTGCTTCTGCCTCAAATATGTGATCTTGTGTCGGAAATTTCCCAGCTAAGCCTTAGCAATGTTTGGAACTTTACAGTGATTGTGGCAGACTGCTCTTTCAGGGATCTTAGTCCCCACAATCTCAGGCAAGCAGTCATTCCCCACTCCCATCATTTCTTCTCTGTCCAAGGAGGTATCTATGCTACATCCTAAATTTTCCATCTATCAGTAGACTTCCAGGTTGCATATTTTATTCTCAAATACATTAACCACTGTTAATGATATTTTTGTACCCTACTGCCCCATATGATAGCATGGAATGCATCCTTGTATTTCATTGCAAGAACTTTGACAACTCTATGTCAATGGAATGTCTTTGAAGAGAGTTGCTACTCTATGAATGTGATGAAATGTGTATTTGAGGTAAATCTCGCTACAAAGGTCTCCATGTGAGAGGAGATACGATGTTTGTCATAACTGCTATGTATTTAGTCTTCAACAGCAAAGCAACTTTTAGCAGTTCCATTATTAACATAATACAATTTTAGCATAATGTTATAAACACGTAAAATCCTAAACGTGTATTCATTTAATGTTTATGTATTTTTGAGAGAGAGTATGAGCAGGAGAGGGCAGAAAGAGAGGGAGACACAGAATCCAAAGTAGGTTCGATGTGGGGCTCCAACTTACAAACCATGAGATTATGACCTGAGCCAAACCTGTACACTTAACTGAGTGAGCCACTCAGGTGCCCCTAAAAAATATCTTAAAGATCTACCTTCCTGAGGCTTAAGCTTACAGTTTTTTAAATTAACAAAATCAAGGGGCACCTGGGTGGTTCAGTCAGTCAGGCGACCAACTCTTGATTTCAGTTCAGGTCATGATCTCACAGTTGGTGAGATCCAGCCCATCAGGCTCAGCACTAACAGCATATCATCTGCTTAGTATTCTCTCCCTCCCTCTCTGCCCCTCCCCTGCTCATGCTCACACACTCTCTAATATGAAAAAAAAAAATTTTAACAAAATCAAAAGACAAGTCCAAACCCAATTCACATAAGCCATGCACAAGACATACAGAAAATATTAGCTACATATGTGCAAGGTTCTTTGCTGGAAATGTGGATAAAAAGATATGAAACAATCCTTTCCCTCAAGGAGCCCAGACTCTCCCAAATGAAAGCAAACAGAAAGAGCATTTGTAACTTATTTGAAATAAATGCAAAAAACATCCAACACTGGTGGAGGCTCTAAGGGGAGCATGAGCAAATAAAAGTAAAGACAGGGATGAGGGAAGGTGTCCCACAGGCAAGGAGTTCGCATTTCCTGCTACTCCACTGAAGGCCATGTCACCTCCAAGTGTACTGTCCTTTTATAAAAAGACAGTACTTGGGACCCAGCCTCAAGAGACAGAACACTAACCGGTTTTCCTCTCCTGATCATCCACGGGGAGATGGCACATACGGTACAGGTGACTGGTTAGGGTTAGAGGTGTGTGGCCAAGGTTAGATGAAGGTAAGAACTGAATCTCATTAAACCCAGCCTATGGCCATTCGTACAGCTCAGTCAGGACATCAGAAACTGGATTTACAAGTTTTCTCTTAAAAGTAGTATGCTGCACTGTAACCCAAAGGCCACCAGATGGCGCCGGCCACACCGAAATGGCACAGCGACTTGCCATGTCCTAAGACCCTATCAGGCTAACTTAAAAGAGCAACAACTTTCAAATGGTTATTGTTGTTTTGGGGTTTTTCACAACTCTAATGTAAAGATAAAACTTAAAAATTCTGACCAACCTAAGTACAGCTCAAGTACCCATCTTAATTTGTACTGAGTGTACTCCTTCCATCAATGACCATGACCCAGTTAGAACATTTTACACTGTGATCTAGTACACGTAAAAGTATGCACCATGCACATGTCTAACAAGTTTCACATAATACTTATCATTACTAGGCATGATGTTATACAGTTTTCTCTGTGTGTATGTGTGTGTGTGTGTGTAAACAGGATGAAATAAACACCTGGTGTATCAATCAATACCTTGTCATGTATAATTTTCATTTTACTTCCATTAGGCTTTTGTTCATTTGTTTTACCCATCCTTTCCCTCTACTAAAGATGCACAATTTTTGTGACACAAACCAAAATATATTACCCTTTTTTTTTTGGTTATTTTAATCCTTTCTCTGAGATACTAATTTCTCAATGCCTCTAGATTACTGAATGGTTTTCAGAAGGGCTTGTTTTATTCTGAGGCTCCATTTTTTTAGTATACCTATCTTAAATAGGACTTGATTTTTAAGATGATATGCAATATATTCATTAAAATGTTTCACTAACCAAACAGCTGAATCAAGTGGAACAATATAGGCCTAAATCGGGCCTACAGAATGAAGAAGGTGCCCCTCGTCTTATGGGGTAGGAAACAACTCGAAGAGATGAACCCCCTAGCCCGTTCCCACAACTAGCCAGTGGCAGAGCTCTAGGCGAGACCTCCCAAGTATGGACACTCAACGCCAACACTATTTCACCCACATCACATCACACTGCCTTCCAGAAGCCCACCCGCTGGATGAAAGGACCCCTAAACCCACTTCAGATTGATCCCTTCAGATCAAAACAATTTTATGACACAAGAGTCTCATCTAAAAGCAACATGATGAGTCAAGGACCCTTAAACCCATTTTTGAACTTGCTAAATCCTTTTTAATCCCTCTTTCTGGTTACCTATTTTACAGTAATTCGTTATTTGTTGCCAAGGAAGAGGCGGGGGGAACCATTCACAAGTTGATTCAGAGAGTCAGTCACAAATCCAGCCAGAGTTCATTTTATAACAGAACTAAAATGCCAAAACTATTTCACCATCCTCACCTCTCATGGATGGAGATCTGACTATATCCTGAGATTATATATACATATTTATCATACATATACATATATAATCATCAGTTAGCCCTTGATCATAACAGCTGAAAAAATATGTCTGAAATGTGTAAAAGGGCAAGAATCTAGACCTAGTCTGGGCCTTCGCCACCCATGGACAGTCCCTGTCCCTTTTGCAGCTCCACCTCCCTCATCTGCAAAATGTGGGTAACAATGCTACTGACCTCCAAAGGTGGCTATAAGGATTAAATGAGAAAACACATCTGAATGTCATTAGCACAGTGCCTGACACACAGTAAGACTCCAATATGTTAGTCATGGACACAAACTCCTTTCATACGAGGATTACATATCCCGCATCGCTGCAGCATCTCAACGACATACAAGTTGCCATAGGGTTCTGTAACTAAATAAAGAATCCCTAAGTACTCTCAAATGTTTTTGTCGTAAAGCATAAAACACTGACTGAATTTGAGCTTGAGGCTCTGGCGAGAAACAGAAATTGGTAACAAACTTGTTCTTGGTAATACTTGATTCTTCATCGCAAAAGAAGACGTAAAGTTTTACTCTTTGGACACTATACTGCCTTTTTATGGTATAAAATAGAATGCAGAGTACGATCCCGGCCTTGTAAGTTATCAAAACTCTTCATGTGGGGCACTTGGGTGGCTCAGTTGATTGAGCATTCAACTACGGCTCAGGGCATACCACAGTTCCTGGGTTTGAACCCCACATCTGACAGCCCAGAGCCTGAAGCCTGCTTCGGATTCTCTCTCTCTCTCTCTCTCTCTCTCTCTCTCTCTCTCTCCCTCCCCCCCCTCCCCTGCTCATGCTCTCTCTCTCTCAAAAATAAACATAAAAATTTTAAAAAAAAAACCTCTTCGTGTGTGCAATTTATTAATAGGTATTAATAAGAAAAAAGGACCATGGTCAAATAAGTTTCACAAAAGCTGATTAAAGTTAAACAGGTGTTCTTATGGACCTACTTTTCAGAGTCTTTTATGACCTAATACACATTAAAAACTACCAGGGGAGGGACATCCTATGTAGTGCTTCCCAATGTCACTTGTTAATAAAATGTTTATACAAGAGTATTTCATCAGCACCAGTGTCCGAGGACCTCACCCAGGAAAGAGAGCAGGACACGTGGAATGACTCAGCCCCCACACACCGAGCCCCAGACACCATCGCATTTTGAAACTTTTCTTGCCAGGGATCTCTCAACCCAACTGGCAGCCTTCATGCTGTGCTCATCTTTATCAACTTCCATGACACCACTGATTATTCCCCACAGGAGAATGGCTTTGGGAACCAGGAGGATGGCGTAGTTAGATCTAAAACGCTGGCTGGCTACTCTGGGAGCCCTCAGGCCACCATTTAAAAAAATGCAACCAGCCTGTTAGAGGCCTGGCCAACCCCCACCGATTCCAGCCACCCTAGCTGAGGTGCCAGATGTTACGGCCCCAGATACGCTCCCAGCCGCACACAGCTGCCTACAGCTCCTGAGGTGACTGCAGCCAAGTCCACAGGGAAAAGAACCCCCCGGGTGGGCCTGGCCATCCCACAGACTCAAATATGCCTTTAGGAAAATAAAGGGTCTTTCTCTACATACAACCTTATCAAAAAGAAAACTAAAATGTTGAACTCCCTGGGGTAACGGGGGTGGGGTGGGAGGGAAGACTTCCATTCTTCATCCATCCAGCTCTGGGCTCCCTTCTATGAGATGACAGAAAGCAGATGGTATCACAGAGAATGCAGGTAGCAAAGGGAACGTGCAGACAAGTGTTCAGGTTCCACAAGAAACGGATCTACAGCATCACAAGGGCACACACAACACAGTGCAAAACATACCAGCGTCAAGTCTTCTAAAACCCAGCATTAAAGACACCATCCTCGAAGACCTACTGAAGAAACGCCTAAACAAAAAACAAAGAACTTGGTAATAAACGTCTCAAGTAAAACTGGGACATCTCAGGATGGACAGCTCAGTACAAAACCACGTCCAACCTACATTAGGAAATTCCATACTGGTGGTCAACCTGGAACCTTAGATCACGGGCAGTTTTGCAGAACACTGATGTCTATGGACAATAACATGGACTTAATTTAAAGAAATCCACCAACCACTACTGGACAAAAACATGAATCAATTTGTATTGCGGCATTCGAAACCTAGCACTTTGGGAAAGGGCTACCTCAAGAAACAAGGTACACATGGTGGAGAGTCCCAAATACCACTATGAGTAGGGAAATAAAAATTACCAAAGTCTCAACAAGAGAGACCAAGAGACACCATTCAAAGAACACTTCCTGGGGCGCCTGGGTGGCTTAGTTCGTTAAGCGTCCGACTTTCGCTTGGGTCATGATCTCACGGTTCGTGGGTTCGAGCCCCGCGTCGGGCTCTGTGCTGACTGCCAGTTCAGAGCCTGGAGCCTGTTTCAGTCTGTGACTCCCTCTCTCTCTGACCCTCCCCTGCTCACGCTGTCTCTCTCTCTCTCTCCTAAAAATAAATAAAACATTTAAAAAAAAAACAAAGAACACTTCCTGAACGGACAGGCCCTGGACAAAGAGCCTTCTTTAATACAGCAGTACTCACAGGCGCAGAGTACAAAATTGACAAACCTCTAGCCAGACTTCTCAAAAAGAAAATAGCACTCAAATAGACAAAATTATGAATGAAAATGGACTTATTACAACCAACCCCTCAGAAATACAAGCAATTAAGGGGCGCCTGGGTGACTCAGTCGGTTAAGAAATACAAGCAATTATCAGGGAATACTATGAAAAATTATATGCCAACAAACTGGACAACTTAGAAGAAATGGACAAATTCCTAAACACACACTCACTACCAAAATTCACACAAGAAGAGACAGAAAATCTGAACAGACCTATACCTAGTGAAGAAATCGAATCAGTTATCAAAAATCTCCCAACAAATAAGAGCCCTGGACCTGATGGCTTCCCTGGGGAATTCTACCAGACATTTAAAACAGAATTAATCCCAATTCTTCTCAAGCTATTCCAAAAAACAGAAATCGAAGGAAAACTCCCAGACTCATTTTATGAAGCCAGCATCACTCTGATTCCCAAGCCAGACAGAGATCCAGCAAAAAAAGAGAACTACAGGCCAATATCCTTGATGAATACGGATGCAAAAATCCTCAACAAGATACTTGCAAATCTAATGCAACAGTACATAAAAAGAATGATCCACCATGATCAAGTGGGATGCATTCCTGGGTTACAGGGCTGGTTCAACATTCGCAACTCAATCAATGTGATACATCCCATTAACAAAAGAAAAGATAAAAACCATATGATCCTGTTGACAGATGCAGAAAAAGCGTTTGGCAAGACACAGCATCCCTTCTTAATAAAGACCCTCGAGAAAGTCGGGATAGAAGGAACTTACTTAAACATCATAAAAGCCATCTATAAGAATAGCCCTCGGCTAACGTCATCCTCAACAGGGAAAAACTGAGAGCTTTCCCCCTGAGATCAGGACCACAACAGGGATGTCCACTGTCAGCACTGTTGTTTAACATAGTGCTGGAAGTCCCAGCATCAGCAATCAGACAACAAAAGGAAATAAAGGCCATCCAAATTGTCAAAGAAGAAGTCAAACATTCACTATTCTCAGACTACATGATACTCTACATGGAAAACCCAACAGACTCCACCAAAATTCTGCTAGAACTGATCCACGAATTCAGCAAAGTCACAGGGTACAAAATCAGTGTACAGAAATTGGTTGCATTTTTATACACCAATAATGAAGCAACAGAAAGAGCAATCAAAAAATGGATCCCATTCACAACTGCACCAAAAAAAAAAAAAAAAAAAAAAAA